>NC_143248.1:2739355-3043728 GCF_009617815.1 Ciona robusta
CACTGAAGTCATATGCGCCATTCTTTCGGAATACAAAGTCCCGCCTTTCGTGATTTGACAATGGAGAGTTTCCTTTCAAAGAACGTTTACTGCCACTGGACGGACTGGGAGAGACTTCATTACTTTTGTACGCACCAATTCCAAATAAATCATGTTGGTCCGCTACACCATCAACGCCAAGCTGTCTTAACTTGTCATTCCTTGTGCTGATTTTACGAATTGTGTTTTTCTTCTCTTCAAGAACTCCTCTCTGGCGCTGAAATCTTTCCTTTTCAGTGTTGTTAGATGTGTACGCTTTTAATCCTGTACGAGTACGCACCTCAGATGAGTATGCAGGTACTTCTATGTCTGCATTCCATTCAGGATTGGACCGCTTTGGGGAAATGCCATTTCTTTCAGCATTAGACCCCACCCTCAGTGTTGCGCTGTTAAACTTTTCATTTTTACCTCTTGCATTAGTTGCATACCTAGAGGTTGCAGAATTACCAGGTGATCTGGAATCACTGCGCCCAGATGATGGTTTTAATGAAGGCGGCTTATAATTTTGTCTTGCCATTGCTCTAGCTGCTGCCTGAGCAGAAAGACTGTCTTTTTTTATAGATGTTGTCTCTTTTTTAAGGCCAATCCTTTTATGTTGCTCAGCACAAAATGGGATATGCCTCTGTGCTGCCTCATTGTTAAACTTTCTCAAGCAGTGAGGGCATTGGTTGTAATTAGATTGTGCTGATCTGGCTGGTGCCTTTTTCTGAGGTGGGTTTCGAACAGCTGTATCTCCTGCGCTTTTTAGTGTCCCAACTGTCGATTTTTTCTGTGGCTTTGTTATCGGTGCTTTGTTCTTCTTTGGAACTGGTATATTGTTTGTATCACCAGCTGTGAAAACCCTTTGGTTGCTTGAATCAAATACAGGACGTGGTTTTGAGGTTTTGGCACAGATTTTTGCATGGCGGTCCAGACTCTCAGGGTTAAATTTCCTCCCACAGTAACTACAAGGAACCCTGTTATCGGCTTCTTCAAACTCCATGGTTTAATGATTAGAACAATGTTTTGGAACTTAAGTAATAGCTGTAAAACAATAAAGTAATAATATTGGCGATGCATGATTTTTAGAGAAGCAATGCCCTTACTTCGAACAGCTGCCTAACGTCGGATAGTTACGTTCACTTAAAATACAAATCCATTGTATTAATTTTGAGAATTTTTCCAACAGGTGGGGTATAGGTCATTTAGATTATCTTTTAAACAAGCTTTTATTTAAAATACTTAAGTTTTACTTTATTTTTCGTGAATACATTATTTTTTGACCTCCATTTTTATTGATTACTATTAATTACAAATGTTGCAAATAAAACATTAATTTATAGTCTGGTGTCCCGATTAGTTACAAAGTCATCAATTTGGGTGGAAAATACACAAAACAACATAATTAATACAATAATGTTAGTGGAGGAGTAGTTAGCAAATAAGGGGGGAAAGACTCTTCACTAGCATCAAAAACCGTCCTACGTTAGGGCAGTATAGACGATATATGTATATATATTATCACTTAATGTTTTGGTGCTAGTGAGGACAATGTTTTTTTCGAAAATCCCAACGATAAGTAAAGATTTTTACCGTACTGAAAGATACGGGAAACGATGTCGTTAAACCACTATGGACAACATAGGCAAAACGTTTTCGTTTAAAAAGCGTCCTCGGTACACTACAATGCCTCCAGGCTAATCAGCAACCTCTCAAACCTAATTAGTCCGGCAACATAACTTTCGTGACTTCTTTAAAAATGTTAAGAATTGTTTCAGGAATTCGTTTCTTGTTGCCAAAACAGACGCCATAAAAATAGCATAAAGCGCCATAACTCGGGGGTCATATTTTTTTAAACAGTTATTTCTTTTTTATTTATTTGATATTTAGTACTCGATAATATTTATTACTTTATTATCACAAAACTGGCACAATTGCATTCGTTACGACTAAACATTACTTTTTCTAATTTGTTTTTCTTTTTTAAAATGTATCTCAAAAACGACTGTACAAAATACATCTTTACATACAAAATACGACACACTCAAAATAAAAAAAAAACAAGATGTATTCTAATGTGGAATGGTAACCATTTTAGCACTTGAGAAATGTTTTTACCTTTAGCACCAACTAAGGATTGCATTCTGGTACAGAAATGTGTCAACAAAGAACTGAAAAGGTATACACGAGTTTAGGCAGATCTACATGTGGAGTTCTCGCATTGGTTAACTGAGGTGTCTGTTAAGAAAATCAAAACGCAGCTATATTTGAAAACAAAGAACTGAAATTGTAGTACCCAAAAGAACGAGAAATTGAAAATTTGTCACGATTTCTCAGCAACTTGAATGCTCCTCTTCTTTAACAGAAGAGCTGGAAGAGGCAGACGGTTTTCGGTCACTTTCAGAGCTTCCCGCCTCCACTGGGCCTCGTCCACCATTGAGGAGAAAGTAGAGAGTCTTACGGAGACGGAGCATTGAGAGACGAGACTCGGGTCGAGGGGACCAACATTCTTGCAGGGTTGTAGTGTATGTTGACATTATCTGTGCAAAACAAAAGGCAATATTTATATGAAAGATTAGTGTTGTGTAGGTCAAGTAACTGGAGAATAGCATATCGGCTTAACTTTAGAAATTTATACAAACCAAAATTACAATAACTTGTTGTTTATTTTTGTAGGTATCAATAGACTGATGTTGTGTTGGTTTTACCTGCTGCACAAAAAGAAACTTATTGTGCTAATTCAATTAGAAAGAGTTCTATTCTTTGTGGGTGAGGTCCTTGTCAGGGACCTCGAATTTAGGTCAGATTTGGGCCATTTAGAAAGTGTTACACCTAGCAGGTAAAAATGAGTTTTGAACCAGCTAAACCCCACTTGAATACAACCCACAAAACAAAGCTACCAAAGTAAAAAACTAACATCATATGGCTGAGATTAAGTGCATAGATTTACCTTATGTGCTTGCCACTGTTTGTAAATCTCTGGTCTGAGATTTTCAAGAACAACTATTTTTCTCATCTCATCAAAATCAGGGTCATTACCCACCACATCGTGGTAGGGAAGATGGTAGTCATTTGCAAATCCTGTGTGTGAAAATAAATAAATGAAATTTAGTTTGTCTATTCAGTCACGATAACGAAGAACGGAAGAAGTTACAAAAAGTAACAACATAGGTAGTAACCGTAAATTAACATTTGTTAAAACACGCTTATTGATAAAAAACAAAGAAATAATGTTTGGATAAAATGCGTGACCGTTACACCCGACAGACAAATATGGAACTTATTTCCAAAAAAATTTGGGAGACTTTGAGACAAAACCTTTAAACTAGTTATAAAGTTACAGGGGAAATATTATTAACTGTCATTTAAAATATATAACAGTATATTTCCTCATTACTTGACCTCTTTGCGCATTCGTTTAGGTAAGCCTACATATTTCATAATATGATAGGCTCTTCATATGCATTTAAGTTTACCGTTGACTTCAGTCCTGTTGATTATTTCCCATAACACCAAAGCAAAGCTGTACACATCTGATGCTTTGTATGCTTCAAAGGAGTCTGGGTGAAAAGACTGGGCAAGCACCTCAGGTGACATGTAACGCTTGGTACCTTGTCTTCTTGAGCGGTCATGCTTTCCAACATCAATCGTTTCATGTAATCTGTAAAAAAATTATGTTTTGAATATTGCATTACATCAGTGTAATTAACAACAGACAGAGCAAAAGTCCAAAAATATTTGACAATGCGCCATGGCAAAGTGCTTAGCGTCCCTGCTTGTAACCCAGAGGTAATGAATTTAAGTCACGTCGCTGCTACCATTGTGGGCGTGTGTCTTTGGGCAAGACAATTAACGGCAACTGCTCTAACCCAGTGGTCACTAATGAGTTGTCCAAATCATCAGCCATACATACATAGAAAATCTTCTTTAAAAATAATCACCCACAAAGTATCATACATGGTAACTCCTAAGCTGGCACGATGTGTATTAACACCCTTGTTATAATGGTTGTGGTTTTCCGGGCATGCGAGGATAAAGTAAGTTACAATCAATTCAATGATAGCATAGTCCATACAAGTGTACTAACCTGGAGAAACAGACAGCCAGTCCCATATCTGCAATACAACATTGTCCATCAAGTTTTACGAGAATATTCTGCGATTTTACATCCCTGTGTGCAATGGCTGGCTTGCCTTGTGTGCCAGCTATCTCTGTATGTAGATGTGCTAACCCTGTACAAGAGAAAAGCAGTTGTTAACTGGTTTAAACTCGATTTTAATATATTTTATAACTTTTCAACATGAACAATGTTTAAAGGTAAACAAATGGAAAAATAAAATTTGTGTTGAAATCAAAGTATAAAATGACAATACAAAATTTTTAAAAAATTAAAAAAATTTTAGGCATAAAATTACAAAAATGGTAAAACTGTAACATACCACAACAAGCTGTATAAGCAAGTTTAAGAGCTTCTGCTATGTTGATGGCTCTGTTTTGTAGGTAGTAGTATAAGGAGCCATGCTTGTGGTACTCTGTAATTAGGAACAGCTGAGTCCATGAGCCAGCACCAGATATATCGGCTGCTATGAAACCTGAGTGGAAATTTGGTTTATAGTGTTATGCTGATATATATTTGTATCCTTGACTTTATTGAAGTAGTTTAGTGTGTGATCATAAAATTAAAAAGAATATAAATGAATCATGGTAAAGTAAATACTCATATACCCCAAAAATACTTAAAAATATTAAAAAAATAACATTTTGAAACAATAAAATGTTGAAATGTAAAACAATAAAAAATAGAAATATGCACAAAACACTAATATAATGATTCCAAATCCTAAAAGGAGCTTGAAAGAGCAAGCCTATAGAAACATACCTAATATATTGTCATGACGTAGCAACACAGTTTGGTAAATTTCAGTTTCTCGAAACCAGCTTTCTTCATCACTGGAATTAAATATTTTAAGAGCAACTTTCTCTTCTCTCCATTTCCCCAGCATCACCTGTAAACAGAAGTTAGTAGGTTTGATGTGCAAGTCATTGGTCACTGCCAAAAACACCGCAAGTAGGCAATACAAGGGGTTTATATTGTTTGTATAACTAACACTAGGTGTAGCGACCACGCTTATTTTCTTCCAATTAAATGTAAATATAATTTTATGCAATTATGTTTTAACAATTGTTGTTTTGCCACTATATCCTGTCTTTTTATTTCAAATATTTTAAAATCTTTGCTACCGTAGTCAAAGAGACAAATAAAGTTTATAATTTTATATGTATTATATATATACACAATCAAAGTAAAAATTGCCTCCATCCGCTATAAAGTTTAGGGTTTAATACAGTTCAGAAAATTCCATGGTGGGCTAAATTCGACCTTCTAAATCAGCTTTATTATTACACTCTAGATTTTACAACTACTTAAACATTAAAGAAATAAAACCAAAATAACAAAAATTTTAATAGTATAGTCATAGTCATACAGCTATTTCAGCTTTTATCACAGAATCTGGACCCAGAAACTTTGACAGGATATTTAATATCTATGTAGCTAAACCTAATTGAGATAACATTTTATCTGAACTTATATTATCTATAGACAGTACTACAGTAGGCAGTACAAATAAAATGAACTCACTGTCCCATATCTTCCTTTTCCAATTTCGTGAAGAATTTCGATCTGTCGTGATATCGTTCTCTGTACAAGTAGAGGCATCCCTGATCCTGAAGATGTACCAGCAAGTGAGGACCAATTTTCCATCATCTCATTATGTCCTTCCAAGTCTCCCCGATCTCCATATAAAACAGGACAAAGAGCTTTTTTGTTTTCATTCTCAATTTGACGCCGTCGTAGCGATTCTCTACGGCATAATCTGAAAAATGGAGTTTTAAATTTTTTGACATTTTTTGTTAAAAGGGTGCTAAAGCAGATTGCACAAATACTTCACAATCAGTATTATTTCTAAATTTATATTTTGGAGGGAAGTTCCTTATGTATACTTGAAACGGCAGGGCAGCAAAAATTCCCACCCTAGTTATTTTATTTAAATGTTATTTTAAAGGTGCATACCAACGAAAAATGAAAACTTGTGTATTAATAAAGATGCTCACTTTTGATCTAAAGGTACCACCAAAGTTTAAATAAACAAAATAGCTTCTGTAAAAAAGTGTATCAAAACCGCAAATTAAACTGCTGGAGTAAAAACTAAAAATAGTCAGCTATGCGACAGGGAATTGGGTTTCCTTTACGAAAAAAAATGTTTTCCGGCCCCGCGAAGATAAAGCAAGTTACATTAATTTTTTTGAGATTCTCTATCAAAATACAAATTTTCATTTTTCGTTAGTACGCCCCTTTAAAAGTTCCATGTTGTCATACACAGACATTTGTGCTTAAATTATTAAACATAGTGAAAAATTACGCTTAAGCCAACAGATCTTAACAATTGTCTCATTAATATTTCATGAAATTGTGACCAGACACTTGACAGTTAAACCAGGTACAACACAAACGCATAACAAAACAATGCCTTCTTTTGTGGTAAAGACTAAAAAAATATTTTTCTGGGTAGTTGAACAGATGATTCTTTCTGCAGCAAGGAGGTGTTAATACAGCTGTATATGTAGGAATGTAGCTTACATAAATAATCTTATTGTATAATCTGAACTTTGAATGATAGTGTGGTAAAACTAAACCAATACTTGATTTTAATAAAAAAAAGTTTACTTAGTTTTCAGGCAGGCAAATATTATCTAATAGACAATCCTAATAACCAAATATGACATCACATTTAAAATTAAAAAAAAAAAAACATTTTAAAAAGTAATTTCCCAGGACACCTACACATTTTTGACGATTACACAATAAAAGAAGAATGAAGACCTAGCCACTTGCGTAGTGTGTTTTTCGATACCAGTATTAAGCAGGTCACTTTGTTGTAAATTATACCCCCTCCCCCCACCCCACTCTACTAACTACAGGTGACAAGGGGACCACTCTTACTAAGCACCGGCACCCACAACAATCTAAGTGCGGAAATTTAAGCCCTTAAACCAGTCTGACAAAGGGACGGACTCTTTCCTGGCACTGAGTAATGGTAGGACACACAATAGGTAAAGGAGAGAAACAGTTCTTAACAGCTGCACCCACACCTGTCTTAGTTTACACTTAGATAATTGAACGTAACATAATCCTACAACTGGTATCATCGTTTCACCATAAACAGGCAATAAAACTTTAAATTTCAACACTGTTTCTACATGGATAGACTAAAAATATGCGGTTTGTCACTGAAATTTAAAGCTTATAGTGCCATTTCTGTAAAAATAAACTAACAAGTGAAGTATGAAAACTGTCAACATTTATAAGCGTACTTAATAAACCAGATACTCAGAAGAAAAACATTAGTAAGAAATAATGAAATATAAATCCAAAAATGACTTCCAATTACATAAAATCTTACTTAAAAACTTCCCAAAGCAGAATTCAATACAAGCAGAACAAAACAACATAGAACATACTACCAATAATTTAAGTATATATTTCAAGCTACTCACCTTATGTAATAAAACATTATTATTAAACCAAACAAAAAGCAGAAGACTGGCACTGTAACAGCTATAACGGTGATAACATTCGAATTTGCCTCTGAAACTCAAAAAGGAAGGCATATTTTAATAATATTATATGACTTATATATATGTACATGAAGGGGGGCAAGAGATAAGAGGTATTATAGTCGGTTGGGGGAAGATGGAACACTTTTTCATTCTACTTGCTCGACCCATTTATTAGTAAGCCTAAAATCTTCAAGGAACTTTAAAACCGTATTCTCATGACCCTGATAGACCGTTGTTAATTGTTTAAAACATGATCAGGATAATATGTGATAAAATGTCCCATCTTCTCCCACCCTACTATTATGGAATGTGGGCCTGGTACACCCCTTTAAGGATACCACTCCTTGAACATTTAATTGAGCATGTTCACTCCATTAGAGAGTGAAAAGTAGTACAGCTATTATGTTAAAATGGCAGGTAATGTTACTAAATCCTTGTATTATTACAAGGCATAAGCCATGGAGATGGAGAGTCACCTGGTGTGTCAGATGGTTCATCATAATATTCAGGCAACCCGAGGTCTAAATAATCGTTGCACATTGTACCATTGTTGCAGCAAGCCACTGCAGTTGGATCTTCGAATTCTGTTTTTGCTTTATTCTGTTTTAAAAAAGAGTTTAAATATATATATACTATCAACATTAAACAATAAACATTATCTTATGTTTATTTAGCAACCCTGCCAGTAGCCTGGCCTAAATGGTTTTATGCAAGCTATTAAAATAAAATTTGGATTTGTGACTTCGTATTTTAAAAGTAAAGTTTTGTAGGGTAATGTCTCATGTAAAAAACCTTTAAACCAGTGCTCACCCTTTTTATAAGCGCAAAAAAATGAAAAAAAACAAAGCTTGAACAACTCAAACTGGTTTTGATATTATTTTCTTATGTACAACAGTCTAAAAGCTTTTTGGGCATGTGTAGTAGTTCACCAAAGCATATCCAATGTGACCCACTTTAAGGTGGTCCTAACCCATAGGTTAAAAGTATTTGTGTAAACAAATGACTGCACTACATAAATCTTCACATAAACAACTCACATGACATTGGTTCAAGTAATCATCTTGTGAACCTAAACACCCAGCTCGTAACTCCTCTTCACCATATTCATTAATGTACAACTTTTTGAAGCACTTTGCTGCAAAAAAGTAAACATTTAAAGCTTACGATAACTGATAAATGCATGTTTAGTGTACTGGCAGTAGTAAGGCACCCAAGAATGCTGGGAATGCTTGAAGCTTGGCTTTTATCCTTGGGAGTGCGTCCTTTGACACAACATTAGATTTTCATTGCTTCAATCCAGTGGTGACTAATCATTAGTTCAAAATGTCGACCATATTAAAAAAAAACATCACCTACAAAGTCAGGGCAAACAAGCATATTTGATTATTTGATTCTTAAGGTTTCTGTATTGAAAAGTACAGTATATATTATATAAAATAAAAAAAAATTTAGTATAAAAGCAACGGGTGAATCACATAAATAAAAAAATACCGTTGGGTTTCAGGTCGCATGTGGAGTTGTATTTGTGGTCCGGGCATTCTCCAATACATCGACACTGCATACGAGGTAGTTCATTGTCCAGCATACTCGCTGAGTTAATTATTTTCAGGTGCAAAAATACTACCCTACGATTTGAGCTTCTACAGAAAACATATGTGAGACAAAACCATGATTAGTATTGCTCTGTATTGGGGTGTCAAGACTCTACATTTTAGCAGTGTAACATTATGAATGAGGTCGAGGTGTATGAATCTAATAAGTATAAGGTACAACAGGTTGCCTGTGTGTAGACCTATTGATTTTCCATGCATGAAATAAATGTTTATTTATTACTAGGTACATAACAAGATAAGCCATTACTAAACAGATGAGCACTAATTTAATCATAACGAAAATGCATATGGTAGATATTATGTTGTTTGTATACCAGAAATGTTTGTAACTCGTATACAAACGAGTTTGACATAAAATGGTAATGACAATACATCACCTGATCAAATAACCGAAAGTATCATTAAATAAGCCAATACGCGGATATATATGTTACCCAATTTACGAGCTACAACTTCCTCACTCACGTCTCAATTACCAATTGATACCATGTACTTAACCACCTACGCTGGCTTTGCGCATTTCTATTTGCAGACAGTGAGTCTACCCGTCATATTTCTACGTCTGCAGTAAACGTCAAGTAGCGAAAATGTGCGTGCCAATTTACCTGGCAGCGTCGCCGAGGCTACCGAACGTTAACATGTTTGTTTTAAAACAGAAAATTCTGTTCAGCCAAGATTTAATCACGCCATATTGTAAAAATGTCTGCCTGTAGTGTAATCTCCTAATTGTGGGGCTTTTACGATCCACCACGATAAACCTCACTTTGTTGTAATGCCAGATTTCTTTGTATGCTGAATTAAAACGGGACGTTCTTTGCAACAAAACATGGACAGTAAAAAAGAGAGATCCATTCTAAGCAACGAACAATTCAATCGTCACGCAACGTTGTTCGAGAAAAAGAATTTTAATTCGCGTACAGTAAACTGACAGCTTAAGTGTCCTGTTTTGGTACATTGGATTGAAGAGTAATAATCTGACGTTACTGAAGAGTTGTCTTAAACTTCTGCTTAACATAATGCAAAATATCGATGTTCTAATCCTGGATGAGTAGACGGTGGCGTAGGAACATGGTATAGCCAATTGCTTTAACAAATAAACCGAAGTTTATTACTTTGACCAGCACGGTATCAATTCGCCTTGGTTTATGATTACATGAAACCATCGGTTAATCATACTTACCAAAGCTGTGTGGTTTCGAGCGACAAGCAACAAAGGGCAAGCCGAAGATCAAGAGACGTTCAGCAAATTCGAGAGTCGATCTGCGCCTGGAAGTCTGGCGCCATAAATAGAGTTGTAATGTGACAGTCTCGCCTGTCGCCACTGGTAAACCGCGCATCAACATTTACACTAAACTAGTTTTGGTTTCTCACAATTAATATTTACCTCAACGCCTGCCCCACGCAATTTCGGCACATGTTCATACTTAATTCTTTGCATTTGAGAATCTGTGGAATTTTAAAAGCAAGGCTCGATTTCCTCGCGGTCGCTTAATTGTTATCAGCGCGTCCGCGGTTCGTGCAATTCAATATCCACCATACCTACTCGGTTCGGTTGAAGGTGCAAACACTGGGTTTAGACAAGCACTTTGTACCTGATGGTTGCACGAATACAAGTTGCGTAATATGTACCCCGAGACTTAACTTTGTCTCCTTTATAATACGCATAGGTTGTTTTCAGGAAATTACTCTCTTTAGTAGACACAAAACATAGTGCTGTCCTAGTGTTTCTCATTAAGCACAATAATGAAGAACCTACCTGACAAGCTATTTATATATCCCTTTTTTTCTTTAGTGTGTCTATCTTATATAAATTCAGTCTCAAAAGTAATAAAACAGTGCTAACTACCAACCCTAACCCTATTTTTCTAATAAATTTCAAAAAGCTGCTTGTCTTTTTTTTCCATGAAGCTTTTTATCTTCTTCTATCTCATTTTGATATCAACATATTTCTACTGTATTAAAACCAATCACTAATATCAGAACTGTTTGGTTTAGGCATTAAAGGGCTTTAGCGTATTAAATAAAGCAAAGTAAATATGTATCTTTAAACATTAAACAGCCTAAGCAAGTAAGTGATCTACCACTTTCTTGTAAATCTTATGATTTTCAATGCTGGTTTGCTTGATCTGACTGCCAACACTTAACAGAACACAGTTGTGAAAGCGACCTGAACTGAAAAACACAGTAAGGCATACATAACATATTACTATTTATAACATAATAGTCTCAAAAGGTAAATTTAAATTAGTCATTATTTTACTATTTTTGGGCATTTTTACTTTTTTCGCAATGTGCATTTGTATACCCTTATAAGTAACCTAAATGTGATAACTAACTCATTAGCAGACTTGAGATGTATGTAACAGAGCACCCATTTTATGACAACTGTCTTTGCTTGCTACCTGAGGGTAAGAACATTACTTACATGCATTTATTAAAGTATCTTTCTAAACAAGCTGCCAAAGTATTCAAACTGCGGTTGTGAATGCTTGGCATGAAAGCCCAACCATAAAATCTTGTTTACCTAAATTATAAGTAATTGTTTAAAAACAAAAGAAAGACTGAGTAATATTGACTATGCACAATAAAAATACCTCTATGTTATCTAACAACAACAAAACAAGCAAACTAAACTTAGCCAAAGGACAAAGACTCACTTTTGCTGTGTTCAACTCCTAGAATTTGAATTTGTATAATAGTTTAGGTTGCTTGTCAAAATCACTACCTCTTGCAAATAAAGCAAAAAAATTTAAACAGTTCTTTAACAGAAACGTAATATTAAAAACAAGGGCCGGATTGACAGTTTTGCGTTTAGTTTTACAATTTTGTTGGCTGTTTAAAACGAGAACTGCTTGGAGAAAAAACATATTTAGAATAAAAGAAAATAGCTGAAGTTAAACGAGTCGGCCGTACGGCTTGCATTACATCTAAAAAATCTTATAAATGTACGATTGCCTTGAAATAGAAATAGCTTCTTTCTCTCAAAAGCGTTTTTTCTCGTATGACGAGTAATCAAGGCAAGCGGTGGTTACCTTTCCTCTCCGTCTTTCCTGTTCGCCCGGCATTCAATAAGGCGCAAGTGAACATTATTAGATGATTTTTTAACCAGTTGTGCTCGTAAAACACGAATGCAACATTTTTGTTCGGGCAACTATAGTAACTAGCGATACAGAAAATATAAAATCTCTTCCATGCACAAATGCACATTTCTTCCCCGATAAAGTTTGGACTTAAGATTTCTCTGTCAGAAATTTTAACACATAGAAATAGTATACCAATAATGTCGAATTTCTATGTAAATGTATTTCACATGTGTTATTATTATGTACGTAGTCATATATTACAATTTACTAACTGTGTAACAGTTTTATATGATAAACTACATTCTGAGTAAAAATAAAACTAGGTAGTTTTAGTTTTACAGTGCGCGATACTATAGTAGACCACGTAAACGTTCTGAAAATTCAGCACTGCAACCACGATAGTCCTTTAGCTAGTGACCAGTTAAAATTGTTTTTAAAGTGGTACGTTCCTTAGGTCCCACTGATACCCACTCCACTGTATACTCTGTTATGAAAAAGTCTGGTGTTCTGTCAAAAATTAACGCCCTTATTAAACAAACAGACACATAGAATCAAAGTTAAATAAAATGAGAATCGAAACTTGTTCGTTTTGTTCTTCACCAGTCTACCCAGGACATGGAACTTGCTTTGTGAGAAATGATTGCAAAATTTTTCAGTTCTGCCGCTCCAAATGTCATAAAGCATTTAAAAAAAAGAGAAACCCAAGAAAGGTATTGTTTTATTGACCTAAACATTTTCCTAATTTCTGAATAATCTGTGCTGTCTTTTCTGTTTAAATATGTTTTGCCATGATATTGCATAATTTTTCTGCACACTTTTGTTTGTATTAAAAGACAAACTTCATAATATTTAAACATTAATGGTTTGTTTGCCTGCTAGGTGCAACAACCATGCTTACTTTCTTCCAGTGGCGCAACCAGCGCGTTCAAAAGGGGGCTGTCATATTTACGTCCAGTCCACGTTTATCTCTGACGCGATAAAACACTTCCTTTATTGGTTGTGCACACAAATATATATTCTATTTTACGCGGTAAATTAAAACTAACACTACATTATTAAAAAGACGTATCTAAATTAATATAAACAGAGGAAACATTGTTGCAGATTTATGCATGTTAATGTAACGATTATTTACGTCAGAATACCTTTGATAAACCATTACGATTGTTCCATCACAAACGTGTTTTATTTGCTCCCATACGATCTGTAGTTTTTGTATAATTTCTGTTTTTGATGATTAGTTTAAATCAGTGCTTCCCAAACTATGGTACGCGGCCTCCCAGGTGGTACGCGAGCATTGTCGTGAGCATTATTTTAATCCACATAAATTACGTAGAGCGTGACATTCCATGCTATATTCCCTACACCGGTGTTCCTAAATTTTTAAACCTAGGCGTTGCTTTACGCGTGTACAAAGTATTTTTGCAAGCCTATCTTTACTTATGCGCATGAAAAGGCAAATATTCAACCTGTTTTCAAGCACCTGCAGGCTAAATAATCAAGGGGACAATCGCTATTATGACGCAAATAATCAACGTGTGAACTGCTATTATGACGTAATCAATTCCCAGGTCAAACAATCGCTATTATGACCCGATGAATCCACGTGTGAATCCCTACTGTTTCGTAATAATTATGCTGCTTGGCTGAGGAAAACATCGTAAATATACAGCAGTGCTACTTCTGGAACATATTTAGGTTGTTTATTACCGTGCCTGTTGCCCTGGCCCCTGTTTAATAGGCAAATTACTTTTATTTTCACGCAACTTTGAGAAAGGCAGTGCCAAGTTTGTGTTGCGAATGCCCGCGGAAAAAATAGGTGTGCGTGCGGTTTCTAATTTCACTATTTAAAATGAGTTGTTCACGAGCCTTCAGTAGTTTAGTGTGTAGGTGGTTTGAGAACGCTGCTTGAACCAAAAAGTGGTACGCGAGTAGATAAAGTTTGGTAACCACTGGTTTAAATGCAGATAAACCGCGATTATTATGGATTTTAATTGGTGCAAATATAAGTGCAAGCGACGCTATCAGTAAATTGGAACCAACACAAATTGCAATATGATATTACAAAGTATCGCCCCGGCAGAGCTTGGACAAAGGCCAAAAAAACGTGTTCGTTGGCACCGCACGAGAACCAGAGTTTTTTACGTCACTTTTCACGAGAATAAATTCACAACGATTGCTTCGTTTGTTAAGTGTTGAATGTATGCTACCACATGCGTCTTCCTTTATTTCCTACGCCGGCGCAGAGCATAAAAATGTGACGCTTATACACGATGTTTCGATCTCGTGGTTGGTTGGGCAGTGGGCACATTCCTCCAGATTGTTATATTATGAAACGTCATAATTAATAGTTACGTTACAGTAGGGCAAGTGACGTAACAATTGAACGAAAAATTGTTCCAATTTTAAGTGAAGGAATGTAATATTAAATGCAACGCGTGTGTGTGCGTCTTAGCACTTTCTGGCTGCGTGCGTGTCTGCGGAAAAGGGGGCTGTCATGACAGCAAAACAGCCCCCCTGGTTGCGCCCCTGCTTTTTTCCAATTAAATGTAAATATGTTTTTAACTCTTAAGCATGAATACATATGTATTTTTTAAATCTTCACTATTGTAATTGAAGAGACAAAGTGTTCATTATTATTATTATGTAATAAAGTGCATGTTTACCAATAGGTAAAATGGACCAAAACATACAGACGTACACGTGGTAAGGATTTAACCAATGATGCATCTCTTGAATTCGAAAAGAAGAGAAACTGCCCGATTAAATATGATCGCCAGGTCTGGGAGAAGACTGTCAAAGCAATCCAGAGAATTGATGAAATTAAAACTAAGAGACACAACCAGTTTATCATGAACAGGTAATGTAGGGATTTTATAGGAAGTTTAACATATGCTTCCATGTTTAATTTCTTTATTTATTCCTCTAAAAATTTAAGGAAATAGTATAGATATTAAAACTCAGAAGGATATGATAGTATAGATATTAAAACTCAGAAGGATATGTTTCACCTGTCAATGTCCCAGCTTGTAATTCCTGACGCGTTATGGTTTTTACTGTTATATGGTTGAGTGGAAGACGGGACACCTTTATCACATAATATCCAGATATCCTGTTCGCGTTTTAAACAATTAACAACGATCTATGGAAGTCGTCAAGATACAGTTTTTTAATTCTTTTGAGTTTTTGTTGTTTACTACTAAACAGGACAATAAAATAGAATGAAAAGGTGTTCTATTCCCCCCCCCACCCTACTATACAATTAATACTACTGAACTGGTATGTACAACTGTGTTTCACAACTTAGGTAACCAACATAAATTTGCTAAGATATATCTTAAGTTTTATCATTCACTGCAGGTTGAAAGTCGGTAAGAAGGTAGAAAAGGAAGCGGACATTAGAGAAGTGAAGAAGAACATCAATCTCATCAAATCTCCTGCCGCTGGACTCATCCAGAGAAGAGAGGAAGAGCAAATTGTAGAAGTGATGCCAGAAGAAAACCAACAAATGGAGGAAGTTTAGAACTTTCTTTGCTTTTCTTTTATACCACTTCGTCTTAACATTTCTCTATTGCCTGCAAGTTTTACTCGGATTTTTAGTGCTTAAGTTCTACCCGGTTCTCTCTGGAATCCTCATTAACTGATAATGAATTGTAAACCCTACCTTGCTAGCTGAATCATACAAATTTAATGTATACTGGTGGCCAGCATTCTATTCCTAATTTAAACATACATCCATACATGTGCACAAATCAGAAATAAACTGGAAACCAACAACCTAAGTAAGCTATTACTCTATCTTACGATTGTATTGCTAATCTTGACCTACTAGTGTAGAATTTAAATCGGAAATAAACTAAAGACCAACTTCAATATTGCTCTCTTTTACGGTGAGATTGTTAGAACTGAAAATGATTACATTACTGATTAGAGGTACTTAATGGTTGAATGTCAGACAGCATTGTTTAGTGATATGGTAAGAGACTTTATTGCTACAAAGAAAATGAACAGATTCGATACTTGAGTGCAGTTGTGACATGGGTGCTTCATGATAAAAAAGTAAAAATTTTAATAGTTAAAATAATTTAAAAAAGTTTTTTGTGTCCTTCAGGTCTAAAAACTGCTTAAAAGTTAAAAGCAATTGCAACAAAACTATGAAAGCGAATTACCATTTCATTGCTAGCAAAATTGTTGGTTAAATTAAAATATTGCCATTGTAGATTGGTACTGTAGATTAGTACAGGTGAGTGATTTCTAAACGCAGCTGTCTCGTTTGGCTATTTACAATACATTTCTCTGAATATATTGAAGATATCAGGGTAATACTCTAGATGATGGAAGAAGAATGTCACTTGAAGTTGCAGCTTGGAAAATACTGTTTCCGGAGAACTGTTTCCCGAGGACATTTACCTATACAAAACAACAAACATTTATTTTATGGAATTTTTAGAAAAACCACCTTGAAGATGACAACCTACACCAAAAAAAATAACAAGAGGCATGTACCTGAACAACCCAGCGCAATGAAATTAATAACGATAAACAGTACATGCAACTGAAAACTAAGTGGTAAACAAATTAGCGTTCGATTAGGGCGGGAAATAAAGGGATATTCAACATTAGCGTTAAAGCAGGGCGGCATTATAATTTTTTTAATTGTGATACATTTCGCATTACAACGACTATTTCAAGTCCCTTATTTGAATAAAATAAAAAAAAAGGTTAAAAATGAGAAGTTAGCTCTTAAGTTAACTTTAAATTAAACATAAAGGTAGACCATAGACGTGCACTGTGTAGTCTTCGTTAAATAGAACAGGACGAACATAAGGCAAATAAACACGCAAGGAAATTCAACCGTGCGCAATAAACTAAGAAGAAAAGAAATGCGCTGGCATCGAGTAAATGACAGTAACTTAGGGCGACACTGTACATTACAAACTTAAAAAAATATTCTGATCTAACTCCACTCCAGTTTGTACTGAATGGAAAAATAGCATTGTACCCAAACATGTTTTTATTTTGAATATGTTTCAGCATTTACATGTGACAATAGTTTTAGCCCATGTCTCTAGCCCTGAAATTACGCTTTTGAGGATTGACACTCAACTATGCTATCATTCTGACCATGTTGGTCTTTGAGCAATACACTTAACGACAATTGCTTCAACTCAGTGCAGTCTGTAATGGGTTGTCTAAATTATCAGCCCTATATTTAAAAAAAATAACTCCTAAAAAACAAAACCCACAAAGTTACATTATGTGGTAGCTTAAGCAGGCACAAGGTGTGTGAAACAAAACTATATTTGTATAATACCTGTCGTTGCCAGCCAAGCGAGAATTAAATCAATAAATTATAAATAAAATACAAAACTTAGGTGTATGCAAAATAAAATATATTAAACCCCCACTTCCTGTCTAAGTAATTACAAGTCGTACCCATTAAGAGTACCTCGAACCCGATGTCCAATAACTTCTCATAAGGCAGAATACCACGACCATCAAAAATAAATGCCGGTTTCAACATCGAATTAAAGATCTTTTCGAAGTCAAGTGTCTGTTTAATAAAACTGCATGTTTAATTCATAATACTGCAAAAGTTTTCGAATATAAATTTAGGTATAATCAAGTTTTTTAAATGCAAATTTATGCAGAACTGCTCTGCTTCCTAATATTAGATACAGTAGGCATTAGCTGAGTTACGGTTTTTAGATACAGTAGGCTGAGTTAAGGTGGCTGTACACAGTGTCTGGCGTGCGTATTTGAAGTCGTTTGCAAACCCTTGTCCAATTCCGCATGCGGCAGCGCAATTCGGACAAAACAGACTTCTGGATACTGTGTACAGCCACCATTACCGTTTTTTTCCGAATAAATCACTATGTGTGGGTAGGGTTTATGAAATATTGTGGTACGAGGTTTATACATGTACCACTTGTATAGTATTCTGTGTTGTTTATAGTTAGTAACAATTGGCTTATCTCAACTGTACAAGATGCACTGTGCATACATCGTACGACACAGGACATAGCATAAAAGGTAGCATGCTAATAATCCCACAAAGATTCTGTGTACTAAAGGGGAGCATGAAAAGGTATCATTCTAATAATCTAATAAATGTACTGTGTATTTAAGGGGAGTTAGTGCATGAATTCATATTATTTACTCAGCTAACATTAAAGAAAGGGAGAAATGTCTCTGTTAATAAAAGGCACTACTACCACACCCTCTATGTACACTACTACTTCATAGTGAAAGGGAATAGCTACCAAGTACTTATACTAAAATTTTGAGCGTGGTTTGAGACTTAAAGGTCAATCTAAAAGAATGAAACAACAGTTATAATAAAGCTATTTAAATTTTACCTATTATAAAACTACATTGTTTTTGATGTATCATCATACAATAATTTAGAATTTTAATTTTATTGTTTCAAAAAAGGAGTACAAGTCATTAAAAATGATATTATGCAATACAACATTGGAGTGGTATGATCTACCCCCTACCTTAAACATGTCCCATTCAGTACATACAGCAATAGCATGAGCACCTTGGCAAGCAACATAAGGGTCGTCACAAACATCAATGAGTTCTCGTGCTTTCTCTGGACACTCTGATATAGTAGGGTGCTCCAATTCCCTTTAAAAGTTTAAATGTGTTTAGGAAAGTTACCAGTTACCGCAAGAATTTGGTGCAAACCTGTTTAAATTAGGAATATTAATTATTGGGGGTAAAAAACATGAGCAACTTACACCATAATCTGTTTGCTTGGGACTTTTGGGTCATAGATTTTGAGGTTAGCTCCTTCATCCATCAAGTACTTTGCCACATAGATGGCAGATGACTCTCTTGTATCACCTACAATGGTTTAATGTTGATCAAAAAAGGTTGCTGTTTTTTAATATACCCAGAATATAAGGGATTATTTTCAAATGACTTATGTAGACACAAAAACACAAAAGTCATATTTGCCACAAAACCTATGACACGATGTCACTATGACTAAGCAAAGCAGGATAAAATAAACACAATATTTGTAATTTTAAACTTTATTAACTGAAATTGTGCACCTTTAAAACACATGACAAAAATCACCTGTATCTTTCTTGAATGCAAATCCAAGCAAAGTGATCTGCTTCCCATACACAGTGTTGTACAATGAACTAACGATGTGGTTGGCAAACCTTCTACGTTGATAGTTGTTAATCTCAATGACCTGCATGAAGTATTTAAGATACATAAACTGCATGTTGTAAAAATGCCTTGGTTTCTAAACTATTAGAAGGAGTTTCTCATACTACCTGCTCATTAAACTGTAAAACATGTTTCAGAAGAGCCTAGTTTCAAAATGAGACAAATATAGTGAAAAGTCTATATACAGGAAATAAAAAAAAACGTACAGTCAAAATAAATAGGTATATTTTACCTTTTTAAAAAAACATATATATATAAAGAAAATAAATTAAAACAATACAGTTAACATAAAAATGTATATTTTACCTGTTGCCAGTAATTGGCTACTTCTGGTAGATTGAGTGCCTCACATAGATAAACAAGGTTAAGAACATCCTTCTGGAAACAGCTGCCACCAAAACCAATAGAGGCTTGTAGGAATTTGTTGCCTAAAAATGACAATACAAGACATTTTAGGTTTAAACCACGGATAAAAATAATGAGAAACAGTGTTTGAAACCGCGGCAATAAAATACATATTAATAATACATTGACATATCTATTTGAATTTACCGATTCTTGAGTCTTTTCCCACTGCATTGGCCACCTCACCAACATCAGCACCAGTAGCTTCACAAATTGCACTCATAGAGTTAATACTGCTAATCCTTTGGGCGAGAAAAGCATTTGCTGCCTAGAAGAGCATATTCATACGTTAATTTCGTTTGAGGTAATTTTGTAACTGTTTTTTTCCTAATTTGTTTCTTACAATTAATTAATAATACAACAATAAAATTCACATTAAATTGGTTTTATTTTTTTTTTTAAAGTAAAAAAAGTAAACATATTATATATATATATAACTGAAACAAAATTATGAAGGTATAAAAAAGGAATAGCTTAAAAAGAACAGGGATAATTATGGTAAAATCACATTACGTGCCAGGCTGTGAGCTTAATACATCAATAAGATGATTTCATTACAGCCATGTGCTATATTTCATGTGGGTGGGAAATGTGAATAACATAAGAATATCACCTATCTGTTAAATCAAATCAATTAACCATGACACAACCCAGTCCAAAGTTTGAATTAGTAAGTCACAGTTTGAAAATTGCGAATCGTTTTTACAGTTTTTGTCTAAATTGCGACAACATTGTAAAGCTTATGATAAAAACTATTCACAACTGTAAACATAATAATGCATATATTCAATTAGTTCTAAAACTCCTATATTTCAAAACATGAATGCTTTAATTGCTAGGGTGACAAAAATATTCAACATGTGCATTTGTACTGTGTTGTAAACATAATACATGTTATTTAAATGCTATTTTGAGTTATAAATCAAATATTGAACATGAGAATCTGTTTTCTGTTGAAGCAAACAATACTAGGTTAAAAGATACAAAGTTTTTAATAAGCTACTTCTGGATTAAGGTAAATATCGCTCAATCAAAAGTAAAAAGTGAGGTTTACATGGCTGATTTGCAAGCATACTTATGTGTGAGATCCTATGTTACGAGTACAGACTGTATAGTACATTCAGGATTTTCATTTCTTCCCATACCACTAATCTTCACTGGCATTTTAAAGACCTTGCCTAATAAATTGAAATATGATTTTCCTAGATTGGTTATTTTATCCAAGGTCCTACGTCATGGCAATGCATGGAACCTGGAATTTAGTCCAGAATTACCACATTACACATTAGCTCAACTAAATTACACGTTATATAGAACAGTGTAGAGAATCTACATTCAATAGCATTTCCAACAGAACCCCCTACTCACCAATTTTGATAGCTCTGATGACCAGGTATTAGTTTTAATGATTTTTTCCGGGTCAACCCAGTTGGCATAAATTTCTGCAAGAGCATCAACTGCAGCATTTCCCTCCGGTGACTTTTCTCCACCAATTAAAACACGATCTGGGTTGACTAGATTTTCCACAGCAGTTCCTTCAGCAAGGAACTCAGGGTTGGATAAAACCTGGTTGAAATCATGCTCTAATTTATTTAACAAACACAGCGTGCTAGTAGTACTTTGTGTGTAACTTGTAACTTCTTACTTTATCCCCACGCGAAAAACAACAGTGTTTTGTTTCATACACCTCGTGCCAGCTTACAAGTTACCAAGTATGTTACTTTGTGGGTGATTATATTTTGAAGGATTTTTTTTATTTTTTTATGTGTTGCTGATAATTTCGACAACCCATTAGCAACCACTGGGTTAGAGCAATTGATGTTTCTGTCAATCTGTTTATTATTTTTGTTTTATGTGCGTGTGTGCTGCTAAAGATAGTTGAAAAAATAAAAAATAAATATCAAACAACAGCAGAATTGTAAAACCTACTTGATAAGAAGTGCTTGACTGTTTATTAGAGCTTAGGATAGAACTGATGCTAGCAGCAGCACGCACAGGAACCGTGCTTTTTTCCACCACAATTTTAAAGCCAGTTGAAACAGCAGCTATATGTCGCGCACAAGATTCTACATATTTCAAATCAGCAGCTCTACCCTTGCCAATACCATACGTTTTTGTTGGTGTATTAACCTGCCAAAATTTTCTTTGTTAATTTTCAGTGAAAAAAAGACTTTAAAAATGGCTATCACATATAAAAACTGCCACAAATATACCTTTTGAAAGCCACAGCTTATGGTAGGCCAGTGCAACTATGGAATACAATGCCCAATACTTTGCTACATAGTTTGTGCAAACAGTTAAGGTCTGGGGTATTTCACACAGGAGTTTAGGTTTTTGTAGTACGTCATACCACACAAGTTTTTGATTTTTGTTAAGTGTATGAACTTTGTAAGAAAAAGTCTGATAGTTATAATACGACTTTGCCTTTTTGATACTAAGACCGCTATGCTAAAAACTTAGCCATAATGTGTGTAATGAAATAAGTAAGCTTACCGAAATAAAAATGAGGTCTGCTGATTTTATTGCATCATCAATATTGGTGGAAAAGAAGAGATTTTTCCCTCTATGTTTCTGTACAATTTCATCAAGACCCGGCTAAAATTGAAAATAGAATTGTTGTATTATTTAAAGATAATAAATCAGAAAGACTTCAGAAAAAACAGAAAACAGTAAAACACACTTTACAGAAATAACAATGTGCTTATATAATATAATATAATAACTTTTATTTGTCTCTTCGATTACGGTAGCGAAGATTTAGAAAAATGTTAAACGAAAAGACAGGATAATATAGCGACAAAACAACAGTTGTTAAAACACACTTACAGTTAAAAACATATTTACATTTAGTTGGAAGAAAATAAGCGTGGTCGCTACACCTAAAGTAATACATTGTGCATAACGTTCATTGTGTCTCTATAACGGAACCATAGACGCTTCAAGACAATGAAAGGAACACCATCCTAATAAAGCTGTCATACTACAATTAATTGCAGGATATTCAATTGAGCATTGTAATGAATATTGATTATGTTAAGCATATTCACGCAACATACACAACAAACTAAAACACAATATATTGTGCTGTAAAGACATGTCAAACCATATCCCTTCTGTTCTATTGTTTTCCATAACCCTATTATAAAACACTACACTGGCTGTAGAACCCTTTACCATTTGGTTGTTGTGTACTCGTCACAACTCGTGTTTTGAATATTATACATAAAGAAGTTATAGGAACCTTGCTGTTTCTACAAACGCAGCATATATATATATATATATATCTGTATTGCACAGAATAGAAAATAAATACATATTAAGCAATAAGACCACTTTAAACAGTTAACACAGAATTCATGAATGACATTGAAATCCTATTTAATTAAACTAACAAATAATCCGCCCATACGCGTATTTAAAAGACAAAATATTGAAGCCAACAGGAGAAGTCTTTACAATCAGACGTATTGAACAATTGGAGCTGCTTCCAAATTTCAATCAAATGAATGAATAGCCTATGCAATTTCAATGAAGGGCATATGCTATGATTCGAATACCTCATAAACACATCGAACAGTGCTTTTTCGTCTGAAATGTTTTCGTTTGCTAAAATGCAAACCCACACTAACAGTAGAAGATAATACAAATGAGTGAATGTAACTTGCTTTACCCTGCTGTGGCCGGAAAACGAGTCGTTAAACGTGGGTGTTTTGTTTCATATAACGCGTGCCAGCTTTCGAGTTAGCAAGTATGTATATTATTTTGTGGGTAATTGATTTTTGGTATATTATTTTTGGGAGGCAGTATGTTTACATAAATATATATATATATACATAAACAACATAAAATACCTCATAAATTGGCAGTTGGTCTGAATTCCATGCATTAATACGAGCCTTGTTCAAATCAACCACTGTTACTTGTATATCTGGACACTTGCAAGCCATTACCGAACAGGTTGGACCACCAACATAACCAGCACCAATACAACATATCTTTTTTACCTTCATGATTTTAAAAAGGTTGTAGCACCGTTTATACAACTAACTAACAATTTCTAAACCTTGGGGCAACACAGAAACAGATTAGATTAAACGCAAAAAAATTAAATAGAAGTTCCGCAGCACTTAAAAAGAGTAAGTCCACATTCCACAGTGTCTGGATAAAAACAGAGAGATTAAAAGATTTATATATAATATCCTAACTACAGGAGGTTAAAGTCTATCTGTTTTTAGGTTTTTGTTTATGGCAGTTAACAGGCATTTAATTTAAAGGCTGTGAAAAAGTTAAGTTCACGGTGACAGAGAGAAAAGTACTAAAACATTGGCTGTTTTCTATGATAAAATAGACATCCTTAGTAGTAAAACTTGGTACACGCACTTGGCAAACAAAAAAAGGGGCCACAGTTGTTTACCATGGAAAAATAAATAGTTCAGCGTTATAACTGACCTCCATAAGTATATATGCATGGTAGGCGTGGCGAATAAATATTTATAAACAATTTGTAAGCGATGAGATTAACGGGTGCGGTATGTAGGTTTAGAAGCCTTGCATACTTGTAGTCTATATTTTTAAACCTGGTTATGTAACTTATGTTATGCAATATTTAAAGAACATTTAAAAAACAAAGTTTTATGCTTTTTGCTGTTAAAAAATAGAAAAAACAACCTGAAGCTTTTATCCATTAAGGTGATCTAAGTTTTGACTTTTTTTTCTTTTTCGACTTGTGTTTTGGTGAAGTGGTGTCTTCAGGTTTTCTCTTCTTATGCTTTTTGTGGCTTTTTTTAGATGGTTTGTGTGACCTGGACTCATTTTCATAAGAAGATTCATATTTTGAAGACTTGTTATGGTCAGGACTGTGTCTTGCAGATCTTTCGGACTCGATTCTAGGTAAAGGTCTTGAAATTCTGAAGGAAAGTCTTTTGTTTTTATAAAGACCCTTTCTGCCTCTTGTACAACTACCACTTCTATCGTTTGACCTTTTATCAGCAAATACATGAAGAAAATTGCAATGTCCGCCACGTGGGCATGGTCGACCTGTACAATACAAGCCACATATGGCAGAAGACCAACTTAAAATAGTAACATACATGCACTGCAGCAGTTTACCACCATAAAAACGACCATTCAAGCTTTGAAAGGCAGTTTCAGCTTGAGAAACTGTGGCATACTGTACATAAACATTTCCGCGCAAATGTTGGTCTCTGTTACAACAGACTTTTAGCTGTTCCACATGACCAAACTTGTTAAACTCTGGAAATACATCATCATAAAACACCTCAAAGTCCTCATACAGGTCTTCATCACTGTGTTCCAATGCCAAATCACTGCTATCCCCATGCACATTCGATCTGCTTGCCCTAGAAGCAATGTCAAACGCAAATGTATTGAACATAGAAGGCAGTAGCAGTGTACGACTGCTGGTAGGTTTTTCATGCAACTTTGAACAACTGTCCCCAAACCTACATGCTCCTACCCGCTCAAAGAAATAACACGGCTCCCTTTTATCATTTTTTACATTAAGTTTGCTGTCATCCGAAATACTGGGTGCAGAAGTTTGGGGATTATTAAATGAGGTTGTAGGTAGTGTTACTGGTTGATCCGACCGACTTGCATCATCAGTTAAATAAGGGTTGTGCCACTGCTCAATTTCAGCATCTAGAGAGTCAAGAAACTGAGAAATTTCTTTCTCTTTTAATTCCGCATCAGAATTCGACACCAATACAGTTTCTGCTATACTGCTATTTTCAGTTTGCAGCGTTTCAACATATTCAGTACCTTCATCCTTTAAGTCGTTGTTTTTTACTTCAGAGTTATTATTTATAACTGGCAAAGTTACAGCAAGTACATCATTTATGGCCTTCAAGAAAGTGGGATCTGCAGCTATAATCTCTAATGTAGGAACGAGGTTAAATTGATGATGAATTAAAGTTTTATGGTTACCGTTTTCCTCCGGAGTTGTTTCAAAAGAATCTAGTGTACCAATGTCAGTGCCAGAAATATCGCACCTTTTTGAAGTCTCCGCAGCTGCGATTCTGCGTTTGATTTTCCGCTTGGTCTTTTTGATAAATTTTCTCCTCTCCTTGTATTTCAAAGTCATTGAGCGCATCAAGATCTGATCCCAGTTAACAGCGTCCATGCTCACCAAAAGTAAGGCATATATTCTGTTTATCAGGCTGTAAATACACATTCAATGGATAATTGGTGCCAGAAGACTGGATTTTTTTTGAATAAATAAGTGAATGAATGAATGAATAAATCTTACTTCGCGTGGCCGGAAAACAACAGTCATTATAACACGGGTGTTCATACACCTCATGCCAGCTTAATGGTTACCATGTACGTTACTTTGTAAGTAATTATTATATATTATTTTTATTTTTTTATGTACGTCTGATAATTTGGACAACCCATTAGTGACCACTGGGTTGGAGCAACTGCCGTTAAGTGTCTTGCCCAAGGAGTCAAGGACACATACGCCATTAATGGTAGCAGCAACGTGCCTTGAACCCATCGCCTCTGGGTTACAGGCAGGCGCGCTAACCACTTTTCCACGGCGTTGTCATTTTTAAAATAAAAGCATAACAAAAATCAAGAAAATACAGGACAAATCAGAAAAAATGGCAGCCCTTAATTTTTTAATTATAAATTTGCACTCTTGTCATTTAAAACAAAACCAGCTTTATTGTATAACAGTTGTAAATGATGCGTCATCTGCGGAAAACCAGCCACGGATACGGTAGAGATACGGTGCGTAGTGCATTATCGCTGTACCTTGTTTACATATACTAGAATAGCAATAGGCAACCAAAAAACGTATATATCAGCAAAGTAACAGGCTTTTAACACAAACTATGGTGCTAGTAAAGAATCCCCCCACTTTATTTGCTAACCACTAACCCCTAACTACTAGTCTACTACCACCCTAACCTAACCGTTAACCCACCCGGCCACCCATAACCATTAACCACCAACCTCTTACACTTTCCACCAGCCTATTCTGCTATGTGCCGGAGAATTCTTCACTAGTGCCCGAACTATTGCTATATTATCGCTATTAAGTATACGCTATACTAAGATATAGACCCGGATTTCTCTGTACATATCAACTTTAACGGATAACAATAAACATACGAACAAAATCTGGACTCATAAAACGAACGCATATTCTGTTGGAGGAGACGTCGTACTGTTCATTAATAAGGCCAACCGAAACCATTTGCCTCTTTCGTTGCTGGGCGAAGAGGAGAGAATAGCTTACGTTTGTACACACGGCCAATCTTGAAATATGCATTACAATATGCGGCTGACGAAGTCTGAGAAATACTGGGTAATTCTTTCTACCGGTCTTGGATGACTTATAGCCAAGGGCGGTCTATAAATGTTTATATGCGGGCTCTGCTATGAGCCAAAGTATGTTGCATATTCAAATAAAATATAATAAACATTTATCTGACGTACAGGTGCTACACAAGGCGGTTTCCGGTTTCTAGATTCTTATAGCAGTCAACAGATTTTGCCTGCAGCAGTAACAACTTGCTGTGGAATTCTATTCTTAACCAGAAATCAACGACAAAATGCAATGCTTTACGCAACCATGTTATTACAACAGTTAAAATGGTAAAAAGGTTAAGTCGCAGAAATTAAAACAGCATTTTTGCAACCGCCAACCCATGTGCCGTAAGCTGACTTCAATGTTATCCCATTCCCAACCATATTACAATGTTATCCCATTCCCCCTCCAGATACAGAGAGCACGAGGGATTTTAATACAAAACAAAACACGAGAATATATAGTAGGGTATAGTATTGGGTAAAGTGAGACATGGGAAACTACAGTGTACAACATCAATTATGCCAAGAAATTTGATGTGTCCCACTTTACCCCGCCTGATTGCGAATCGCTTAAACAGCATTTAGTGTGCGTTCAATATATTTTAATACAAGTGTTCCCAATTAATAAATATATGATAGTACGATTCCATTGTATCACCTAAAGTCATCGTAGATTTTAATCTTTAAAACACGAGGCAATGTGTAATTAAGTGTCCTAATTTCCTGCATCTCACTCTACATTTCACAAAACAAAAGACAGGAAATTTACGTTGCAAGATTACAGGAAAACACGCAAAACCTAATTGTGGTATTGTATTAAGAATTTGTAGTGTTCGAACACAAATTAAAACAATATATCCTGCAAATGTTTTGTGATTTGTTGTTTTGTCTTTTTTGCCATCGCTTATACATTATCTTCGAAAGAGTTACACATGGTTTGCGAATCGCTAAGTTACTTTCCGCGTGTCTTAATAATATATTTCCTTTCTCACCAAATTTTTCTCACCAAGAAACACAGTGCTTACTTCTTCTTTTTAAAACTTGACCCGAACACCAAAACCGCAACGAAAAAAAAATAAGCACTAAAAAATCCCAAAATTACTGCTTTAAGTGGCTGTCTAGCGCCACCAGCTGACATATTAAATGTAATTTACTTTATCCTCGCGTGACCGGAAATCGACAGTTGTGATAACGCTTAGCACCAATATAACTTTTTGGTTGATTGTTTTATTTTTGATTTTTTTATGTATAGCTGACAATTAAGATAACCCATTAGTGACCACTGGGTTTGAACAATTGTGTTGCCACAGGACACATAAACCCACAATGGTAACAGCAAAAGACCTTTTGTATGACGCAAATGAAGCGATAACATGTCCGCCGCCGTGGCGTAGTGGTTAGCGCGCCTGCCTGTAACCATTAGGTAATGGGTTCAAGGCTCGTCGCTGCTGCCATTGTGGGCGTATGTGTCCTTGGGCAAGACACTTAACGGCAATTGCTTCAACCTAGTGGTCACTAATGGGTTGTCCAAATTATCAGCCATACATAAATAAATGAAAAAATCCAAAAAAAATAATAATCACACACAAAGTAACATACATAGCAACTCGTTAGCTGGCACGAGGTGTTAAACCTGTGTGATAACGACTGTCGTTTTCCGGCCACGCGAGGATAAAGTAAGTTACATTTAAGATTTATTATGTTTTCACTTGTTAATATTGTTTCAATTGTCAACGACTGAACAACCATTTATACCGCAACTATAAGTTTAGAAGTATTGTCCAAACTTGCCCCACCATCTATATGTTTATCAATCGATATTTACACGGCAAAATTATTTGCATGCAACCCACCCAGCAGAGTTGGATAAAACATCTGGTATAACTCTAAACTTTGGAAGAAAATTTAGCATTTTATTGGGCAAACTAAAAAATTAAGCATAGAAGATAGGACATATAGAGGCTATGCATATATGTCGTGCTACCGGATCGAAAACTGATCCAAGCAATATTTCTTTATTTCGGTTTAAAGAGCAACCGCACTGGCATAAACCCTCGCTGCTTCCATGTCCGTTTCAAACAACCATTCGTCGCCCTTTAGGTCAAAGAATTCAACAGATGTGCTTGCCTTTTTGTCGCCTCGACTAAAATAACATTTTATATAATATTTAAAATAGCATACAGTAGAGGGTGGGGTAAGATGGGACACTTTTAGCACATAATATCCAAACATTCTAATCGTGTTTTAAACAACTTACAACCGGCTATTGAAGTCGTGAAGATACAGTTTTAAAACCCTTAAATGTTTTTGTTAACTAACGCATGGGACGAGAAAATATAATGAAAGGTGTCCCATCTCCCCCGCCCTACTGTATATTAAATATACTGTCCTATCTATTTTACCTTCCAATGACGTAAATCTTCCCATCCACAACACAAGCACAAGCAGCATTTCTGCTCATTTTTAAGCTGCACGAATCGGTCCACTTGTCCATTCGTAAGTCGTAGCGTTCTACCGATGACAGCCCGTTACCACCTATATATTTCACAGAATAATGATTGATATTTTCAAGTATAGTACGCAAACGAGTTAAACTAAGTAACTTGCAGTCATATATGTAAAGTTATGAATCTATAAATGATTGTAACTTACTTTAACCTCGCGTGACCGAAAAACGAGTCGTTATAACACGGGTGTTCTGCTTTATACACCTAGTGCCAGCAGCTTACGAGTTACCAAGTATATGTAACTTTGTGGGTAATTCTATTTTTGGATTTTTTTGGACAGTTGTACGTCCGCTAACCAAACTAAATTGGCTTCAAATCCCTCACAACCTATATATGTGCATTAGAATAAATGACTCTGATATATCATGGCGTCACGGGGTTGGGAGAAATGATTGAAATATGTCTTGCCAAAGGACACGCATGGCATTAATGGTGACAAAGCCTCGAACCTTATAACCTTTGGGGTAAGTGTGAGCACTTTAAACAATTAGTCACAGTGCCGTATATTTATTTTCTATAAAGTAGGGTGGGGCAGTATGGTACACCTTTTATTCTATTTTATCGTTCCAATTGGTAGTAAACACAGAACATTTAACAATTATCCTCACGACTTCCATAAACCGTTGTTAATTTTATAAAATGCGATCTGGATGTTTGGATACAATTTGATTAAAGTGTCCCACCTTATCCCACAGTACTCTAATACAGCCCAATTGACTACCAGTACAATACCGTGAAAACCAACGTACCAATGGCATAGATGGAATCGTTTAATGCCACGCCACACAAACCATCCCGTTTTTCTTTCATACTTTTCAGTGATGTCCATTTTCCTGTCTTTGGATCATAAGTTTCCAACGAGCTCAGTCTATTGAGTAATGACCTTGGTCCACCGTGACTGTTTCCACCAAAGGCGTACAAGCGACCTTGATTTAAATATAGCTTGTTTATTCACTTGGCAGGAGAACTTTAATCGTAAACAATGTTTTTTTTTAATTTATTCATCTCTTGTAAATTTTATTATAAACCAGGGGGTGGAGTTGGAGCAGTTGCCATTAAATGTTAAAAGACACGCACACTCACATTGGTGGCGGCGACATTGTATTTCCTGCTTATAGTGCTAAAATTTTACACATGTTTAGTAAGGTGGGGGAAGATAAGGCACTTTTTTATTTAAAGAATTATAAAACCATATTCTCAGGATTCATATAGACCGTTGGTGATTGTTTAAACTCGATCAGGCTATATATATAGCAGGGTGGAAAAAAAAGAACTCCTTTGCATTCTATTTTCTCGTCCTATTTGGTAGTAAACAAAGAACATTCAAAGAATTATAAAACCGTGTCCTCACCACTCCCATATTGACCGTTGTTATTTTAAAAAAGCGATCAGGACATTTGTATATTATGTGCCAAAGGTGTCCCATGTTACATCACAATACTATTTGCCTAACCTTGCCAAGACACAAGGGCATGATGAGCACGTTGTTCCTTCATGTGAGCAATTCGTTCCCATTTGTCCGATTCAGGCTCATAAACCTCTGCTGTTGCCAAAGTACCAACGTCCCAACCACCAACAGCGAACATTTTATCTGTCAAAACACATATATGGATTAGTTATGAAACACTTTTCATTAGGTGAAAGTTTAGGACTTAATGTTACAGAAATATAAGAATTTTATCGGTATATTGAATGTTCTTTAATTACTACCTAATGGGAAGAGAAAATAGAATGAAAATCTCCTCCCACCCTACTATATAGGCTAACACAGTCAAAAATAGACCAACCACTTAGCACAGCAGAAGCAGATCGCCATCGTTTTGTGCTCATAGGCGCCATTAATTTCCAACCAGCAACAACATTCTCCAAATCGAGACTTTCCACGCTTTTCATTTCCCTTCCACCAGCGGTATATACTCGGTTTTTAATCTTAACCGCACTGGCTCCATTTCGTGGATATGTCGTTGGCTATAGACACAATATCTGTTTAATATCTTAAGCATTCAGTTAATGTTGGGCACGTCGACACCCATAGTTTTAATACTTAACAACAGTGATTCTTTTGCCGTGCTAATCCGTTGTTATCAAACTCTTTTTGTTCATGTGGGGACTTACTAAACGCACTTTCTTACATCTTACACTGTTAGTATTAATTGGAGCATAATTTTTAACTAAGTATCACATATGAATAACATTAACCCAATATACAACACTGCGAAATTATCGCATAATAAAAACTCAACACGCGATCTCAGAGTTTACAATGCCTATTAACATATATTCTTTATCAATCATTTTATAATGAACCGTGTTCATTCATTAGTGCTCAACTCTCTTATTTATGCAATAACAACGAACAAAGTCTACAATAAGATAATGCATGTTTGCATATGGCTAACTTCTGTCAATCTTATTTCGCTGCCGTCTGCTTACCGTAGTATTTTCCCACAATTTACTTTTCACGTTGTACATGGAGACTTTTTTTGACGCCTTATCTTGGTCCCCTATCACCAGGAACTTGTAATTGTCTTCTAAAAATAGTAAACAGGCATAAAACTAACAGCGGATAAAAATGTTCAAATTCTATACATCAGCGATGTAACAACGCGCATTTTTACTTTTCTTATATTCTACCTTTACACATATTTTCACCTTCAGTTTTCAAGTCTTTGGTTATTGGATCGGAAAGACGGCCCAGCAATTCCGGGACAATGGTATGAACGTAAACATCAGTCTTGGTTGCCCATTTCTGAAATATTAAGTAAGTTATATATTTTAAATTATATTGCTTGCATCCATGATCTTCTGTTCTTAACATCATATATAACGCTATGCAATTTACCTTCCTAGTTTACTCTTAGATCGTTTTATTTGGGTTTCTTTCCACAATAAATTAGTTTATTAATCATCAATAGCAGGAAGTTTGAAGTATCGCATGTCACCACGCTAGTTTTCGAATCGTTAAAAAAGCAGCTGTGTGTTTTTTAAGTTATGCTAATACAAGTACATGATACTACCCAAAATCTCATACATTTTGATTTCTAAAGTAGGAGACAAATATGCTTAATGTCTCACTTATCCCACTTTATCATAACATAAACCGAAAAAATAATTCAGCTCGCCTCAGCTCGTTTGGTTGTAAACTCATTCAGGTATTTCGTTGACAGATTCGATATATCAACCATTTGCAACAATCGTTCAAAGAACTGTGCTCGTTTTTCCGGATTATATTTTACCCAATCTAAAATGATCCCGAAAAATAGTTCAGCGAGGTCAGGGTTCTGCAATAAATCGTTCAAGTAAGGAATGAATGTATTTGTATATATAGTAGACTGGGGTAAGGGGTCCAAGTGACAACGGTATTCAACTTACCCCAACAGAACCATAGCTCTTAAATTTAACATATAGTAGGGTGGGGGAAGATAGGACACATTTTCATTCTATTTTCTCGTCCTATTTGGTAGCAAACAAAGAACATTTAAATTATTATAAGACCATATCCTCACAACTCCCATATAGACCGCTGTTAATTGCTTAAAACACGATCAGGATATTTGGATATTATGAGCTAAAGGTGTCCCATCTGCCCCCAACCTGATATATTTTATAGTTTTCATAGACATTTTGTTAAAAGTGCTATAGTTTTCATAGAAATTTTGTTAAAATCTAAAATCAAATACGTATCTAATATCATACTCTAACCAGTGCACATGAGCCAACAAACAGTGTTTATGTTAAATAAACAAAAATCACTGTAAGAAGATAAACTTCAGAAACCTGTTGTTTTTTCATCTTAAGCAAGGCCTGCGCATCATCCACACTCAGTTCTTTAAATTCATTTTCATTTGTCACAAATTGAAAATTGTTGAGAATGAAGTCGTCACATTTCGCGGCCAAGGTCCGGTTCTGATATCTTAATGCAAAGAATCGGAAACGTAAACAGTTTCCGACCTGCAGCTCTTCGATAATAAAGTCTTCACAAAATACTCTGATGCCTATACGGAATCATAATTTTTTTTAAATTGTCGGTAAATTTTTTCATCTGTAAATATATAGAAACCGTCAGAAAATATATAAAGCAGCTACACAGAGATATAGAACTTGAAATAAAATTTGACTTTTCTTTAAGAAACTAAATTTTGACATAGACAAATTTCATTTTTCATTGGCATGCTCCTAAAACAGTTGTTAAAACCCAGCGACAACGTATCTTGAAATTACATTCCTTGGGACTTTGCCGTGTAAACGTGTCATAAACATTAAGAGCTTGGAGCGTTTTTATTACTTTGTGAACAATAGGTTCTCAGAGTAAATGAAAAGAGGGACAGTACGTTTATGCCTAAAATAAGATTAGGTTGCCGTCATTACTGTGCTATATGTCCTCGATGTTTTACTGATATGCTATAAAAAAAACAAAACAAATAAATAATATATAATAGGGTGGGGAGGATGGGACACCTATTTATTCCATTTTATCGTCTCATTTGGTAGCAAACAAAGACAATTTAAAGAATTATAAAACCGTATCCTCACGATTTCCATAGACCGTTGTGAAATGTTTAAAACACGATAACGATATTTGAATATTATGTGCTAAATGTGTACCGTCTTCTCTTACCCTTCTAGACTTTACGCACACTTTTATTTCTATTAGAAGTTTGACTTAATTAAAATAAATGGTCTGCTAAGTGTAGCAACCACGCTTATTTTCTTCCAACTAAATGTAAATGTTTTTAACCGTAAGCGTGTTTTAACAACTGTTGTTTTGTCGCTAAAACTTTGCCACTGTAATCGAAGAGACAAATAAAATGTTATTCTTATTATTAATATTATTACAGTTTTTCTACCTTGTACATCATGTGGTAAAGCTTATATAGGCGGGCATAAGCTGTATAAACACATAACATTATGGCAAGCCGATAAGCCACTGTACCGCTCGTATTAAAGCACCTTAGCGCAACTTACAATTAACTTGCATCAGTTCACATGCTTCATATATTTGCAGAACGTTGGAGTTGCTGATAGTGATCGTTTGGTTGTACACGAAGTGAATTATCGTCAAAAACGTTGCCGCTGAGAAACCAGTTAGTTCAATTTCCTCATCCAAATACTCCTGAGTATAAAAATATTGTAATATACATATAACTTAATAAAAGATTGTTCTGTGGGGTATCATGGGACATCTTTAGCACATATTATCCAAATATCCTGATGTGTTAAAAACAATTAACAAAGGTGTATGGGGTCGTGGGGATACGGTTTTATAATTCTTTAAATGTTCTTTGTTTACTTCCAAATGTGCGAGAAAATAAAATAGAAAGGTGTCCTATCTTCTCCCACCCTACTATAAATAATACGCACTAAATCTTCGCTACCGTAACCGAAAAGACAAATAAAGTTATTACATTATTATTATATTACACTTTGTTATCAGAATAACCAAATAATGGTATGGAGAACTGTAGTTTTATAACATTTTAAACCTGTTGAAACGCATATAGAATGTCACAGAATGTTTAGGCGAAAATCAGCATAAACTGTCGATTTGTACAAGAAGTATGAGCGTATTATAAACGAAAAAAAAGTGTTTTGCTAAAATTTACCCCGGACGTAAACTTGTTTTCGAAGTGCTTGGAAAATGCAGCAAGCACAGCTTTGTGACAAGATATCTGCTGGCCATCCACCCTAAAATGGACGTCACAAAGCACATTTGCTTCTCGAAACCTGCCCAAGAAAATTCAATAAATAGACCTGTGCTGCGGTCGAAATTTATGGTAACGTGCGTTAAAGGGGAGGAAAACAAAAAATAAAAATTTGTATATGAATAGAGATGCTTCAGTGATCTAAGGGTACCACCAAAGTTTCACAAACGAAACAGCTTCTGAAAAACTTGTTTTCAAAAACCCGCTGGAGTAAAAAAATCGGCCGCGCGACAAAGATTTTCCACTAAACAAAACTTTAACCGTTTTTAGTTTTTAAACCATGTAGGAGCACTTTAAAATTTTATTTTGGATATAGTATCATAAATTCTTCTATGTCGAATCAAGGCCTACTAAAGATATCTTTTTTTTCAGAAACTGTTGCGGAATAGGCCTACTAATTACATAAATAAATGTTGCATCTTAGCCCTTTTTTGTGGGTTTGCTGCAAGTATTTATTGCCAAACTTTAAAAGGTTTGTTTTTAATTTAACAAACACGCCTCAGGTGTAATTTAAATATAATATAGGCCTACTAATATTTCAAGACAATATGTGAAAATTGATTTAAAAATTCAGAAAACTTTAGTGATAGATTTTCAGATCACATCATTTAGGCATTTCTATCAATACACAAGTTTGATTTTTCGTAGGTACGCCCTTATAATAATCACTTGTTTAATTTGACCAGCAGTTCTGACGGTTGACTTGTAAACGTCTTTTGTCCGACTATCCGTATTTTCAAAGCCATCGTGATTTTTAACCAACCGCTCTTCGTGTTTTATAAACTGCAGAAATCTCGCAAAAGAAATTTAGTAGTGTTTCTTAGTTCTATCTAAGTCTGATAAGATGTTATGAACTTCCACACCTGGATAATCAGTCGTATAGATTCGCTTCTAAAATTTTCCAGCAATCGTTAAGCTTAAGTACTGTTTGCTAACCCAATACTGTTTGCTTATTTTACAACTACCTTCAAGCTCAGTCTTGTAGCGTTTTACTGTGGCAGTTATATTATGGAACGTAAAAAAGTATATGCCAAGTAGATTCAACAAATATAAGAACTATAAATGTGAGACCATAGAATACTGAACATAGAAAGCCAACCGACCATGCTCCATTGCCTCGGTCACGGTTGAGTGACACTCAGCAGAATTGCAGAGTCGTATAATAAACACCGAGTGGTCCAACTGCCGTCTTAGTGCGTCCAAAATAGAGCACAAGTGGTGACTTTGGCAACGGGTTTAAACGAAAACAGCTTTTATTTACCTTACCAAACATTTTTTCGAAAAAAATATATAAATTTAGCCGCATTAAATGACTAAAATGTCACAAATCTATCGATTTTAATTCTATTTTTTTTACTTTTTTTGATACAGAAAACAAACAACACATGATTTCTAAATTTTTCAACCTTTACGTTTGTTTTTAGACCCAAGTTTACCGAGAAACATATATTTTCCCTATACTTACTATTTTATTTTGGACCCAAATTGCCGTTCAATTTGTCTTTTACGGAACAATAGGTTGGTCTCGGTATTTCTATGGCTCTGAGCAAAATGATATTGCCAGAATAGCCGTCTGCAATAAATATAGTTTGACCCAGACATGTTTATAAAGTTCTTTGTTTAATAACAAATGGGACGAGAAAAAAAGAATAAAAAGGTGTCCCATCTTCCCCACTCTACTACATAAACTTACCACCAACCTACAAAATTTAAGTACCACGATCCAGGTTTGAAAAAATACCCGTCATGTTTGACTTCCGTGGTCGCCCACAGTTACTAGGCAATAGCAACGTAATAGATGCTGTAATACTGTGTGGTAATTGCTTATAGGCTTACATGGTGGTATCATAGTGTACTAACAGGTGTGTACTATGGTGATATCATGTTGTTGTCCGCCTTTTGTCGAAATACCGTGGGTTCTAATTCTACACTACAAATGGGAAAATCATAACTAGCAAACTTAGTTGAAACCATTTTGTTTTATAATGGTTACAAATGTTCCCTATTTAGTTTTAGCAACGTAATAGAATAAATCGCCCGAAACAAAAGAAAAAAGGCTGCGCAGAGCAGAGGAGTTTGCTTTCTCCTTTGGGGATTCCCCACAGGGCTGATACGAGTTTTGCTTTTATTTATTAATGTATATATGGTGTTGCCAGAGTCGTAATATGTTTGTTCCTGCTGTGAAGCTGATTAGCATTGAAGCTGAAGCAATTTAAGGGTGACTACAAACACTGATAGTTTAGCATTAAAAACAACTACTGTTTACAGGTATGAATGCGTCAGGTGAAAGAATGTTTGTTATATCATTACTTAATGTAAAGTTGTACATGCAAATTAGTAAGATACAACTGAATCACATTAACCAAGCAATGGTTCTGGTTTAACGTATGGAGTGTTTTACACACGCATGGTATGCTAAACTAAACTTGTCCCTTAACTTTGTCTATTTGTTAAAATATTGGTTTATACATATATATTTATATATATTTCTTTGTTTGTTCTTTAGAATGACAGATGACAATGAGTATAAACTGCCCTTACGACACTGGCTTGTCAAAAAGATTGAGGAAAGTGCATTTGACGGGCTAGAGTGGGTGAACAGGAGAGAAAAAACGTTCAAGATACCATGGACCCAAAAGAAATACCCAAACTGGGAAAAGCATTGCGAAATATTCAAAGTAAATATTAATACGAACAATTATATTGAGTGTGTGCTTTCTGTTTTTTTTATAAAATTTTGAAATCATTCATGATATTAGTACCGCCTTAATTGCAGTGATATGTTTATTGACAAATATTGACTTTGTTTTAAACAAAAATGTGAACACTATGTAAACAGGTTTACATAAAGAGAATGAATTGACATTGTCATTATATGCAATAATCTTCTAACTTTCCTAGTCAGAATAAAGATTATGCTTTAAAGTTTTAACAACACGCATTTTTGTTGTTTATTACGATAACCTAATTACAGGCGTGGGCAAAACACAGAGGCAGCACGAATCTGGGAGATCCTTTTGACTTTAAAAAGCTAAAAGGTAATTTTCGTTGCGCTTTGAACAAATCTGATGATTTTGAAGAAATAAAGGAAAGAAATGTGTCGGATCAACAGACTGGGAATTATAAAATATACCGATTACTTGATAAATCAGAAGTTACAGGTAAACTCAATAAGTATCACACAGCTTGCTAACTAGGTAATGAGTTTAAGCCGATTCGCTGCTACCATTGTGGGCGTATGTGTCCTTGGGCAAGACACTTAACTGCAATTGCTCCAACCCAGTGGTCACTAATGGGTTGTCCAAATTATCAGCCACACAAAAAAAAAATTACTTACTAAGTAACATTCATGGTAACTCGTAAGCTGGCATGAGGTGTATGAAACAGAACACTCTAACGACTGTTGTTTCTCTAACGACTGTTGTTTTTAACGACTGTTGTTTCCCGGCCACGCCAGGATAAATGAAGCTGCATTCATTCGTTCATTCAACTGTAAATATTCAATATTAGACACAATGATTTAAAGCAGTGCCTTTCAACCTTGTGTTTTGAATCTAACATTAAGCGAAACAGTGAAGCTTTGCAGGCCAATTTTTGAAATTAAATTTTACTTTTTTTGCATAGCCTACTGCCAGTACTGCCTAACATATTTAAACAATATTGTTATCCAACTATGTATTTATTACTAATTTTGTACAATTGTATTTTTGCCAAAATTTTCTTACCCGTATATTTCCCACAACAGAATCAACAAAACTGTGTTAACTATTTATAAATTAATATGTTGGGTAAAAATACTGAGTATTGTTGTCAAAAATTTGGTAATGTATATTCATTTCCAGTGCTGAAGTTGTTTCCTCATTTTTTTGTAGAAAAAAGAGCACAAAGAAAGCGCTCAACCGCTGGATCGTCTGGAAGTAATAAACCACCGGCTAAGCAACACAAAAGAAGTTATACACCCGATACATCAGGGTGGCCTGGTGGAAGTGGTAAGTTGATGTTGTTTACTTTAATTCCTACCGGTAGTCTATGACGTCACTTTGCTCTTTGTGTGTGGGCGGATGACACATTAACTGTATATTGAGTTGCAGTTTTGTTTATTCCTGTTCTGTTATATGTTTTTGTTTAGTCCAGACTCTTAATGTGTTCATTCTTTTATTCCAGTGACCCTTTTTTAATCTCTGTCTCAATAATTGTCAATTCAGGCAAAAAGTTGTGGCTCTTGTTCTGTCAATACAATCGTACATATTCTGTTTGTATAACAGTAACAGACCATTGATTGGGATATTAGCGCTTCAGTCGCTTGTTAGTTACAGCTAAAATGACAGCCAGGTTGGAGTTCACCCTAGCTCCAACAGTTAATAATTCCTTTATATTTTACACCATATATGATGCAACTTTTAACCATACAATTATTGTGATTGTAATATGTACTATACCGGACTGGTAATGATTAATTTACCATTGAATTAATTGAAATTTACTATTTACAAAACTGTAAAGGTTTTTTATATATTATTAATTTACTATTTGTTCAAACTTCCAAAGCATATTTCAAATATATGAAAAATTTTAGTTTACAGCTCTGGTACACCAAACATTATTATTTATTTTCTCATGCTTAATTTCCTACTTTAGGCGTTTCTGTAAAATCTGAGTACAAACAAGAATTGGAGCAAAAAATAAATTCTGATATTGAGCAGCAATTAAGCAATTCCATGTCATCTTCACAAATGGTACCAATTTTAATTATAAGGAAACTACATTTTATTCATACTATCTGTTACGTTCAGTATAAATACTGTTAACTGTTCAGCCACCAATTTTTAAGCATCATAAAATTTTTAAGCATCAGAAAGTACAAAAATTAAGACTACGTTTAAATATTTATAAAATTAAGTTTTCGACTGGAATGTTTTGTTGCAAATTATGAAAAAATTTAAATTCCTTTAACCTTCATGTAGAATATTTAACTATAATCAGGTTTTAACAACTATTGTTTTGTCGCTATATATCATCTTTTCGTTTAAAATATTTCTAAATCTTTGCTACCGTAATCAAAACGACAAATGAAGTTTGAATTAATTTTAATTTTATTCCATTCTTACACGCTACAGTAGTGATAACAATTTTTAGAGTTGTAATGAATGAATGTAACTTACTTTATCCTCGCGTGGCCGGAAAACGACAGTCGTTATAACACGGGTTTAACACCTCGTGCCAGCTTACGAGTTACCATGTATGTTACTTTGTGGGTGATTATTTTTTTGGGATTTTTTATTTTTTTTATGTATGGCTGATAATTTGGACAACCCATTAGTGACCCATGGGTTGGAGCAATTGCCGTTAAGTGTCTTGCCCAAGGACACATACGCCCACAATGGTAGCAGCGACGAGCCTTGAACCCATTACCTCTGGGTTACAGGCAGGCGCGCTAACCACTATGCCACGGCGCCGGTTATTATTATAGGATCAGTTATTATTATTATTATAGGATCATGCTGACCAGTATGAAAGTGGAAGCATCTTTAGTGAAAGCATCAATCAATTCCACCAAACAATATCCATGCCAAGTGAAAGCTGCTCCACAAATTTAACATTGTTAAATAACTTTCCAACAAACAGAAGCGTAATACAACAGAATGTTAGTGAACAGATAAGTTTCCAGAATTTCAGTAACATCCTTTCACCAGAACACGTCATACTGGCCAGCCCTGAAGGTAACTTTATACGTAGTTAAGTAGGCATGAATGAATGTAAATTACTTTATCCTCGCGTGGCTGGAAAATGACTGTGTTACCAAGTATGTTACTTTGTAGGTGATTATTTTTTAGTTTTTTTCATTTATTTTATGTGTACCTGTTAATTTGGACAACCTATTAGTAACCACTGCGTTGGGGCAATTGCCATTAAGTGTCTTGCCCAGTAACACATACGCCTACAGTAATAGTAGCAGCGAAGAGCCTTGAACCCATTACCTCTGGGTTAGAGGCAGGTGCGCTAACCAACCATGCTACGGCATGACTTAAATTTATAGCTCCCGCTGAAGAAATATGATTGTTAATTAGAATGAATGACTCTGTTATCGGACTTTATATATTGGAGCTAGTTGGTTGACAATTCTGCCGTATGTCTAATTGCTTTATAACTAGAAACCAAACATTTTAGAATGGGTTGCTTATTTTAATCCCTTTTTCTGTTATACCGGTTCTCAACATAGTATTATGTAGCCAAGCTTGTCATTGGCCCAAGATGACCATATGTTGATATTGCTCATTCAGGGAGAATTAGGAGTGTGTAATGATGTCACTCTAAGCGACACACTTAATTGTTACAACAGCAATTTTAAACATTTTATTCTTTATTAGTATTTCCAAATCTGTCAGAAAAAAGAGCATGCAGGGAATATTTGGTGTTGAAAATAACTTGGAAGACCATAGGCGGTTTCGTCTATATCGATATAACTATTTTTGTTGGCGTACTCTAATGTAATTTTACCAGCATTTATCAAAATTTCCACATTAATTTCTTTATCTTGTGTCAACAGCAGCACCTGTTGATCAATTGTATGAGCAGCCACCATCTTTTATTAGAAGTGTCCATTCAGCAGAAGAAATAGCCCAATCATTACCAACATTTGAAACTTTCCTGCAAGGATTTAACTTATCTCGTAATGATGTTTTGCAAAACACTTAGATCCAATTTGTTACGTGTATTTGTGTCACTAACATGCTTTCTCTACTTAATTTGACTCTGTTTTTATTTTATGTTTCACTTTCATGTAATGAAGATAATGTTGTTATTTTTAGTAATGAGTTTTTATTTTAAGTGATGTTTTACTGACTATGTGGATTCACAATAAACTTTATGCGGAATTTTCAATTCGTCTACTCAATTGGCACAGTATTTAACTTGCAATGCGTTATCATGTTACAGTTTATATTATTTCAGGTGAAGACATGCTCATGTACAAGGTGACACTCAAGTATAATGGGATGGTGGTAAAGTCAGAAAAGCTGTCATTAGCCAAAGGTGTTCGATTCATGTTTGGGAGTCCTTTGCTGCAGAAAAACGTTGTTGAAGCTTTTAGATCGGGTGAAAGGGAACTGGTAGATTTGCAGACTTGGGAATTTCCTGAACAGCAAATGCTTTCTTCAAACTCGGCCAACATAGATAGCATCTTAAAGTCCACTGATCTTGGGATAGTGTTACAAGCTCAGCAAAATGGACTTACGGCAAAACGTCTTTGCCAAAGTCAGATATTTTACTTTGATCAATCAAATCAAGGCGGCCATTCAGTAAAACTAGAGCGGAAAGTGGCTATAGAGGTTTTATCCCATGCAAAGTGGGTCCGGTCATTACTGGAACAACAACGGGGTTCAAATACAATTTCTCCAAACGAGGGTTCAGTGAAATTGGTGATCGGAACCAAACCTTCATCTATAAGATCTGTTGGCCTTGTTAGTCTCACCATTCAATCAGCATGCGCTGATATTTTAATTAAACAATTTTCAGATAATGACAACCCATCAGTGCTTGCTAGCAATGAATCTTCATTGGATGTGATTATTAGAATGCTGGACCAATGGGCAGTTGACCCAGACAGCAATTTTACACCATAGTACCGCTTTGGTTTTTAACTTCAAAAAACTTCAATTGTTTTAGTACAGACTTCATGATACACCTTTGTACAAAAAAAAGTTCCTTTGTTTATTAGATGTGAAATCTTACATAGTTACTTTTTAAGAACTTTCCTTGACATTCAAGTGCCACCATATGTAAAATAATTTAAAGTAGTTTCATTTTTAAATGAAGATAAATGTCCATTGAGTATATTTAATTCATTAGATTTTTATTTTCTTAGTGTGTTGAATGTGTTCATTCTGTTTGCATGTACAATTTCTAAGAACATATACACTTTAGGTATTCAAGTCTCAATGTAATTATCATTAATAGTACAGTGATTTATCTGTTTGCACTGCCCTGTAGTCCATTAAAAGTTATTTTAATTTGTGAACAGATGACCTGTAAGAAACTTTTGTCCTTAAATTTACTGAGAGAGAGGCTTTGTATTGATCCTTGCCATTATAATTTTAACAATAGGTTCAGTGAAAGAAACAATACACCACACATTCTCACACCAATTCACAAATATATCCTGAAAATACAGTAGTAGTTTGTGGATGCTAAGATGTGGGCCCTTTAATGTCTTGTTTAAAGTTACAATGCTATATATCCATTAGAAAAATATTAAAAGGTGCAAATTGATAGGATTGTACTTTGAATTAGGCTTTAAGGATTTTTTAATGTGGCTTATTTAAACTTATGTTTTGTTTGACTAACAAACACTACAAATCTAATGTTTGCACTGTTTTAGACTTTGTTACATTGTTGTTGTTGTGGACACACGTAACTTAATACTACAATCTCTTTCCTGTTGTCTATGAGGCAAGGTTTGTCTAGTTTGGTTAGATATAACGTTTTTTTTGTGTAGGTTCTAAAATAAAATTGTTTATCCAAAGAGAATATTTTTGCAAAATTACAGACGTATTTTTGCAAAATTACAGGAAACCGCTAAAACACAGGTATGCCTTGGTGGTGCTGCATAATATGATGCTGTAAGTCTGTATACAAACTGATGCACGGCGCAGTATTTACAAAATTCAGTTTACAAGGAAAGTCACAGCACAACCGAGTTGGCTGTGAAGATCAGAGAATTACCTGTGGCAGAAACAAACACGATGATCTGATAGCATTATTCAAATTTACTATGAACCATACAAATGAGAAGACAGTCATAATAACACACGTATTCTGTATCATACACCTGGTCCTAGCTTATAAGTTATCACGAATTAAACTTCATGGGTGATTATTTTCTTTGCATTTTTATGTATGACTGAGAATTTCGACAGCTCATTAGTGACCACTGGGTTGGAGAATCTAATTACACCCCATCACAGACACTGTTGGCTTGTATTTAAATTTATAATTAATGGTTTCTGTACTCAAATTGGTGAACTTGTAATTGAAACGTCTTAACTTGCAACGTTCGCAGTTTTTTGATTTAAACGCAAAATATCATAGAGGGTAAAACGCGGTCGCTACTTGTGGTAAAAAAACGCAGTTTGGTTTCCCAAAAAGAGGAATACCGGGTTTGATTCTGCTATCATGTGTGTGCAAACCGACATGCATAAGCGGGAACCAAAAAACCATGCACTTGTATAGAACGCAGCTAAGAGAATTGATAATGACCCAGTACATTAACCAAAAGGGTACAAGCCAATGTCAAAGACCCAGCGACAATAAACTGCCCGACACACGCATAAATAATGGACAGTGGATTCGGTCGCGTACCCAGAGCCGAAACTGCGAATTCACACAAGAAACAATGCCGTTGGATATAGCGCCAATCACACAACTTGTAAGCAGTGATCTTCTGCCCTGGCCGATGTTTCAATCCCACAAAGCTTGTTAGAATTGTTGTTCACCTGTTTATGTTCAGGTTTCAAATCCCCACTTTCAGGATTGCTATCTAAACCATTAACAGCCGGGTGCCCATTAACTTTGCCGTTCTGTTCAGCGGCTAGTTGGGGCGAGAGAAAAAAACACGCTCGCGGGAAAATAGCATGACACTTTTCGCGGAATTCTGCCACAATGTCGGACTCCACAGCCCCGAAGTCTAGTTTGCCTTGTAAACTTCGGAGAACCATTTCACAAACCTGTGGAAATAGAATCGAAATACATACAGTTTTCCAAATAACTGCTGTTTAAAAAGCATGCCCTATACTTAAAGAGTGGGTAATACTGGATTAATAGAATCACGATAAAAGCCCTAAAACAAAAGTGTAAATCTAACAAATTAAATTATTCAGACAGTGGTAACCTTTAGCGATACGTTCTGCATGTTGTTGTTGATATTTAAGATCATTTTCAATGCTTCATCTTTCCTTGAAGAATTCAAATGGTAGAGTGAGCTTGCTCCTGTAATAACATGCATTGTAGCAGATTTTTATTTTTATAAAGGCTAAGTTTACAATGAACTTTAAAAATGCAACAAGAAAAACAGACAGTATGCAGAAAAACAGCACAAATTTCACAGAAAAAAAACAAAATAATCAACAAAAATGGACAAATAATACAGCAGTGGTAACAAGAACAACAACTTAACTGACCTGCGAATATGTGGGTCAGTGAGTTCGGGTTAGCCGCAATGAACTGTTCGTTTAGTGTTTCCACATCAATGTCACATCCTATGATCTTCATGTGGAGAGATATGACTTCTGAGGCAGCTGTTGGTAGGTCCTTTGCATCACGAACTGAGGGTGTAGAAAGAAAGAAGGGTTGTAACTTATAAACTTAGCAAGGTGGGTGACAAAGGCCAAAAAATTCTTCATTATAACACATGTGTTGTTTCATATACCTTGTGCCCACTTTTGAGGCCCCACGCAAATGTAACTTTGTAAATTTTTTTGAAATGTGTTACTGACAATTTAGACCCATTAGGAAGCACCGGGTTGAAGAAGCTGCCACAAACGCTCACAATGGTAGTAGCGTCGAAGTTGAAAAATAGGCCATAACTTTATGTTACATCACCAAAAACCTAGCATTTTGCTTCATGCTTGTATTGTATTATATTGTAATGTATACGGACAGAGTTATTTTTATCAATGTTTAATCACACATTCACACTTACCTTTTTTTGCAAAGCGTACGCGACACGCGTGTAGATTTGGCATGTCCGATTCTTTCGCAACTTTTTGCGCTCGTAACAAAGCACGCAGCATCACAAGCAACGTGCCACGCCGCTCAGCTATTTGAAAGGCTAAGTAATGCGTCTCAAATTTGCCCGAGCAGTATAACTCCAACGGTGCAAGAAATTTTTGCGCCTGTTCTAGAGGGTTGGAAACCTGACAAAAATTACAGAATGAATGACATTTGTTTATAACATGGGGGCTTTATTTCATACACGTCAAGCTACTTGACAATTAAATGTATATATATATATATAACCTTTTCGATTTTTAAAAAGATTTTTTGTTTAGGTGATAATTTTAGAATAAAAATTTTAGTAACCACTACGTTAAAGCAGTTTCCGTTACGTGTTTTACCCAAAGACACGTAGGCCCAAACAGATAGCAGGATGGCTATAATGCATGCACAGAAACCACTGCCCTAGACATATATTAATAATATTTTGTCTGTGTGACTGCATGAAGGTAAATCAAACTTTTGTATTATGCATGAGACAGACACTAACTTACAGATACAAGTTTTTCAGCAGCAAATTCTTCTTCTTTTTTAACTTCAGCATCGTCCTCAGTTTTGTTGTTTTTCACCTGTTGTCTAGGATAAACATATATGTTAGGTTGCACTCGTCGCAGTTTTGAATGGTAAAAAAAACATAAAAAGTTACTAAATGCTAAACACTAACGCAGATACTTTAAACTATAAAATTTAAGTTATAAAAATATTGCCGAAATTTATAAAAAAAATCAATCACTTTCAGTACATAAAATGATAAAAAAAGGTTAATAATTTAATAGTCCAACAAATGTGCATATAATCTAGAAAGTTATCTAAAATATAGCAAAAATTACTTTTTCTTTCCACTTTTATCATGCTGTTCATTCTTTTTTCTCTCTTCAGCAGCTGCCTTTTTTCTTTCTTGTCTTCTCTGTTTGTTCCGAAGTTTTTTAAGCTCGGCATTCGACATGGAGGATTCCTTTTCATCTTGTATACGATCTCCTGGTTGGTAAGGCTCATCGTGGAGATGAATATATACCTGTATGATTGGTTTATAACAGTGAATGGATATATAGACCTTCTTCTTAAAAAATACTTTATGGTTTTTAAATCAAGTTTGTTAAAACCTTTTAAATGCTGTAATGTCCTTCAACTGTTCTACTGGTAGATAATTTCTTACTCTTTCAAAAAAAAACAACTGTAAGTACTTTTACCAACCATAAAAAAAATTTAGGAACAGTTTTGTAAACAACTGCTTCAAAATGCGTTTTTGCATTACCAGGCCCATTTTAGAAAAACATATCCAAAGCAGTGTAGAAACTTTAGGCATACCTTTATTGCTGTTTTTGCAGCTTGAAAATAAAACCTATGCGAACGTAGAGAATCCTCCAGCTTAAGCATCTTGACGTACGACCGGAGAGTCATTTTACGCATACAGTACTGGTGGAAATCAAACTGGTCTTCAATTATTTCAGTGAAATGCTGAAAAAAACGTTGACAGTTTTAAAACTGAAACAGTAATAAATACTTGAAATTGGTGTTCTGGTAGAAAAATTAAATTCTACCAAACGTTGTGTTGCAATCCTGAAAAGATATTACCAATGTAGATATTAATTTTTTCCTGTTATTTATTTACAGTTATGAATAAATTTAAAACGTTGGCTGTCTATCAAAGCAAAACTATAAGCACTAAAGATAATATATAGTAGGGTGGGAAAGTAGGGACACCTTTAGCACATAATACCCAAAAATCCTGATCTGTTTTAAACAATTAACAACCGTCTATGATAATTTTTTGAATGTTATTTGTTTACTACCAAATGAGACGAAAAAATAGAAAGAAAAAGTGAAGTTGTCTCAAAAATAGGTCACATACCTTATCCACTTCATGACATTTCTTCAATGCTTCACCATATCTGTTTGCTCTTGAATGTGCGCTTGCACATGCCACCTCATACCACATACATTGCATCTCTTTTAAATATTCATCTATGCTTACATTCTCCTGTGAAGATGGGTTTCGTTTAATTTTAAGTGTTGTTCGTACAAACATACGACTACGAAAAAGTCTCATGCTCAATGTCAAGTTATAGGACTGACAAAATGTTTTTTATTTTTACTATAAACAAATTCAGATATATATGAATGTACAATGTACACAAATACACTTCATGCTCACTGATGAGTTAAAATAAAATTTTTTTTTTCTATTAAAAACACACACATGGTGTGTCTTAATTTAATTCACAAAGAAAAAAGAGCATATAATGGATCATTGATATTACTGTTGCACTTTGCACTGTGCTTTTAACAGAAAAACCAAGGCCCAAAATAGATATTATTAGTTCATGAATTGAATACTTAATCCATAATTGTATTAAAGCATATAGGCCTACTAATGATGGGGTAACATCTGACATGTTAACTCTAACCTATCAGGTTAACTCTAACCACCCAGGTCTATTGCCGTGCCTTGTTATCAGAGTGTAGGACCTCACGGTTCTCTTCTCCCTCACATACATTACAATGCTTAATAACCTCACACATATAAACGTGTTATACAGTCCTTTAATGCGGGTGTCATACATCTCGCGCCAGCTTACGAGTTACCATGTATGATGTATGTATACGATGTATATAGTGGGACAAAAGTAATGATTAAACAACAAAAGCACTTACTCTCGTAAACTTAGCAGCTGTTTCCTCGGCATCAGATATCATATCATTCCGGATCATATAAGCAGCACATTTGCAGTTTATGAATCTGTCTGCTGTGTCCAACGATTGAGCCTCATCCATGCTGGCCACGGCTCCTGCTGTATCTCCCAGATGCTGCAAGGGTGGTGGTTAAAGTGCTGCTGCTCAAGGGGTAGTTGTAAAGGTTTTTGGCAACTTTTTAGGTAAAACAGATTTTAATTATAGGTGGAACATTGTGAATTCAACTTTAGGCTATATATACTGATTTAGGTTGCTATACAGTGCCTGATATAGTAGGGTTGGGGAAGATAGGACACCATTTCAATCTACTTTCTTGTCCTATTAAGTTGTAAACAAAGAGCATTCCTTACGACTCCCATGGACCATTGTTAATTGTTTAAAAGATGAAGAGGATGTTTGAATATTATGTGCTAAAGGTGTCCCTTCTTACCCAACCCTACTATATTAATAACTACAAATCAATTGCTTATTAAAACTAAAATCGTAAAAAGTATGAAACAATTATTACTTTTAAAACTTTAGCTTTCAAAACATGAAGTTCAATGAGTGTAGGTGTATGCTCCAATGACTCATTGATTAATTGTAAAGCTTTTTCGTATTCCTTTATTTTATCGAGATGTTGTGCGTAGAAAAACCTCGCCCATAACAAAGTAGTTGGTGGTTCTATTTCTTCATCTAGAATAAAAAAAAAATTTTGATTTTTAAATTTTGTTCATAAAGAGGGGCGGGCAGTGACAGTTTAGATGTTTTGAGCAAAAACAATAGTTTTTAATTTATTAAAATAATTTGTTTTATGTTGTAACTATATAGTAGAACTAGTTTTTTTTGTTTTTTTTTTGTATGGGTAAGGACCTGGAATTTAGGCAAGATTTGGCTCACTAATAGCAGCGTCGAGCAGCGAACACTAAATCGTTCGGTCACAATACAAGCACCTAAACCACTGAGCCACGGCGCCAGACTAGTAAAACTATTCAGTAGGTAAAGCTAGTTTTTGTGCTTTTAATTACTAACGTTAATTTAAAAGTATGCTTTTAATAAAAATGTTAATTAAAAAAATATGCTTTAAACAAAAAAATTGTCCATGACAACAAAACCGTAAAAAAAAATTGAAGACATCCATTAAGTAACTTAGTAACATACCATCAGGGGAGAATTTAGAATTTGCTTCCAAAGATCGAATAAACTGCTCTGCTATCTCTCCAATGCATTTTACTTTTTCTTGCTCCTTATATAATGGTTTCAAGCTTACAAATAGTGGTGGTACACCCCGCTTTAACTGCTCTCTCATGATTTTGTCAACTCGCTCTTGAAACATGGGCCCTGTTTGGGACCAAAAATGGGAATTAATTTAAGAAGCTTAAAACAAATTTTATTTAATGCATTTGGGCCACTAAATGTTTTTGAGTGTGTTTGCACTTTCTTCGAGAGCACTTGCAAAAATAAAAACCATCGTTTTACCTTATTTTTTTAAAGTTAGGAATCCATTTTGGTGCAAAATACATTGCATTTGCATTTGTCGAATGTGGCAGTGCATTTGCGGGACAGTGTCCCAAATTCTGAGCCAGATTTAGGCCAGAGTCAGCCCATTACCCTAAAATCAACGAGGCTACAACTCATTATTGATCACTGGGTTAAAGCAAAGACTGTTTGCGTCTCGCCCTAGGAAGCAGACAGATATCAGTATCATTGTATCAATAAAAAATAAGTGGGGGATTTATTTAAAAATATATATATTTTTTTTTTTTGGGGGGGGGTTTAAAAGGGGGTCGCGACCCCTTAAACCCCCTGGCTGCGCCACTGATGCCAAGTATCGAACCCTGTATTTTCTGTAATAATTCACCTGTCTAACTACTGTGCCAGCACAAACATAGTACATCAAAAAACATATTTTTCAATACTTACCCGTTAAAAATGTAAGAGGAAGACTTTTTGGTGAATCGGCTTTAGGAAAAATGGCCGACACAGCATCATATATCTGTAGTCTCTCCACTTCATTTGAAGGCTTAATAACAGATTCAAGTTTCTGGTAATAGCTGTGGTTTTCAGGATTCCTGTTTACTAAGCTGGTAAAGATTTTCTCAGCTTCTTCTAAACGTTCGAGTTTAACACAAAGATCGCCTGGTAAGAAAAAAACATTAATGCACAAATGTAGTAACCTTGAGTAAGATGGTTACCAAAGGTCCGTAATATTTTATATGAACAACCTTTTAGCTACATTCTAAAACCTACCTGTCACTAAAATTAAACATAATGTACAAAAGTCAGCTACAGTATGATTACCTTTATATTCAAGCCAAGATAGCTTGTCTACAATTTTCTCTTTATTTGTTTCCAAGTGCTCTATAGCTTGTTGAAACAAGCCAGCTTCTTGTAAAATGTAGTTCTGGTATAAGAGCAACTCACTATGCTCATATACCATTTCCTGGAAGACATTAAAAACACAATGTTGTGGTCTTTGACCGTTTATTAAGAAGAAAACAAGTTTAACTTAAAGACATCACTAAAGCACAAAATGTGGCCTTATCGTTATGATGAAAAATTGAATAATGATAATCAAAATGCCGTAGTCAATGTCATTTGACAATGTAACACTCGATTCATCAAATACTGCCCACTGGCGCTATAACATAGAAAGGCAAATGATTTGGGTCTACAGAATATCATAACACACAATATCCAATATGCTACTCTGCCAGTTTGGTTTAAACAGCAATAGTTTCTAAATAGTTTGCCTAGAGTACTAGAGAATAAATGAATGTATCATCTTATAACATGTGTGTTTTGTTTAATCATTAAAAGTTTCCCAATAACGTGACATATGTAACTTAATGTTAATTTTCTTTACTGTATAATTGAAAATTTTGACAACCTTTAAAAACCACTGGACTGCAGTAATAAATAATAGTCATTTTAAAATAACAGCAATAGGTATTATACAAAACACATTTGAAGTGAGTGAAAAACTTATTTTATATTTTACCTGTTGAGTTTTTCCAAACTCCTCCAAAACTTTAAAAGCAACCGTGTAATCCTTGAGCAAATGATTAGCAATGGCGTAACCAATCCATGGAGCACGTTGCCCTGGTTTCAGCTGTAACAGGGCGTGCCTAGTTTCCTAAAATGTAGAAAAGCATTGTTAAACGATTTGATTGAACTATTAGTGTAATTAACTGAAATTTATTTATTGACATGACATATATGACTAAATATCTGCATTACTGTATAATATGTTAAAAAAAGCACATTTGTGTATTTTTTTGGGAGAAAATATTTAAAATTAGGCAACGAAAAGATAAAATTGCTTGAACTCACCCTGTAACCTTCTATGTCTCTCATATGAACTTGCAGCATTGATAAGTCTCGTAAGATATGGAGATTTTCCTGCAGAAAACCAAAACGATAATTTATTTATTAAATCCTACTCATTACAATAAAAGCATTATATTTTAAACCTAAACTAATCTTTGCGGAAGTTAGAAAATAATGGAAGACAACACACAATATCATGACTTGATAAAATTCTTTCAAAACAATTTTAAGTAACTAAACATCACCTGGAAGTATTAGCCTTATCTTTAAGGATAAATTTATGCAATTCTACATAACTATATAGTGTATATATATAATATATATACTCCATATTGGAGTACTTCTCTCTAGCTGTATTTCATCTAGCACAGAGTAAAACTTCACTTTAAATCTGAAAAGCCAATATATACTTCCAATCTTGGAACACAGGTGACAAACTGACAATCTAACCAAATATTATTCCAGAAGTAAATTAACTACTTTTGCATACTAGTACCAATTTACATATTATATTTAGTTCAGTTTAAGTATTTGTATCATTACCATCCATTTACATAAAAACAAAGCTGCAGAAAATGTTTGAATTATAAGGTATTACAGTTTTTGTAAAAAGTGAACACTTTCTCTAAAAAATTAATAACACAACTAAAACTGTAATAATAATATGAAAACTTTATAATATGTCAGTCTAGTACTGCAGCGGAGATTTAGATATGTTTTAAACAAAAAGACAGGATATGGCAACAAAACAACAGTTGTTAAAACATGCTTACAGTTAAAAACATATTTACATTTAATTGGAAGAAAATAAGCGTGGTCGCTACACCTCGCAGACAAACAAGCCATTCATGTTTAATTATTATCAAGTTAAACTTCTAATAGAAACAAAAGTGCGTAAGGACATAAACTAAAGTAAAATGAAATAAAAAACTAACCCACCTTATCCCAGCGCAGTGCATTACGGTAACATTTTATGGCTTCGTCATATTTTTTATCGGATCTCTGAAGCAGACCGTAGACATGCCAACACACATGGGACTTAAGGTCGTTTTTTAACCCACGTTTCACCAGTTCATAAGCTTCCTCTTTCTTGCCAGTACAGTTTAAAGTTAAACCTTTCATGGCTAGAGTTTCTGAAAAAAAAACACGTTTTGTTTGAGATAGAGTAAAATGAGATAATTAAAAACTAATAAAAAAAACGAGATTTGTTTTTTTAAAATGAGATGAATAAAAACTATAGTTATAAAATAAATTTAAAGTGCCCTTAACAAGAGCTTTTAATACCAGGTTAGCAGCTCTTTTAATTTATTTTAAAGGTCATCAACAGTGCTGAAAATTTAACTGCCATTGTCAAGTGAGCTTACTCTGAGACCACATGTTACTTAAATATCAGTTGTGTGGTCTTTTCTCTTTACTCTGTCTGATATTAGTTTTTATTTAGGGAAAAAGGTTTTTTTTTATTGAATCAATAAAAAATATCAATGCATTTGTAAGTTTGGAGCAATTTTTGTCAAAAGTTAAACCAGCTTGCATTTATACTGGTATATGTTGAATTAGCTGGTATTTTGACTAAAAGGAATCAAATCCGTTTCAAGATCATTTGCACATACACACAGCCTTTGTAAACATGTTGCGTGTCGTAATTAAGAAACTGCTTACATCATTGTTTAAACAAGGATATCACGGTAACAAATTAAACCCGTACGGCAACCTTTATAATAGCCCATATTTATAGTTTGATTTGGTGGAGCTTAACAGCTGTACTAGTTTAAAGGCCTAGGTCCAGGTCTATGAAACATAGTTAAATACATAAATTGCTGCAACGCAAGTGTGAAAAACTGGTTACTGAGATTTTAAAACAAAATTACATAACATTGAAATGTTAAAACAATAGACATACCTCCATGTTCTGCAAATTTGGGGTTGGACAAAATTTGTTTGGCGAACTTTAGACCATTTTTGTATTGCTTCTGCTCGTAACATTTCTGAAAAAGGTAAAAATGTACATGGAATAAAATTATAAGGAAATAAACATGTAAGCATAGAATAAAAATACCCTTTAAAGGTTGATGTGTTGTTCTGTAATAGTAAAACTGCATTAAATGCTATAACAACCTTCAAGCATCAATTAAGATCTTGTCACACCTTTAAGTAAATTACATAAGACAACTGTTATCACTCATTGATGAGCAAATTATTTGGCATATTTAGAGTAGGTCCTATTACGTTTCATTATACAGTTATTACTTATTATTATGTTAAACTTGTTTTAATATTTGAATAATACAATGTGTGTATAGTGCTGCAACAATGTTTAATTTAGTCAAGAGGGATAATAAAAACAAGATCACATTTTTTTGTTTTCTATTCAGGTCCTGTAGAATACTTTTTTAGTTTATGTGAACGTTATTTATTAAACATCAATGTCCACTGTAGTTGAAGGATTGTGTAAAAAAAGAATGTGGGATTTCTATGATTATTTTCAATTTTGTTCTTTTTTTTGTTTTCCTGACTTTGGGGCAAAAAAACATTTATGGGGAAATAAACAATAAAAAACAATGTTTTCAAAAGCAACTTATCTTAATTAAAAGATACACAAATTAACAAAGCAAGTACAGGGTAATAAAATGCTACAAATCTTAATCATGTAACTTATGTATTTAGTCTATAACGCATTTTAAACGTTTTTGGTCTAATGCTTCTTGCTTCATTTCTGTTGAAGTTCACCATTTTAATTAACCTTTCTTTATTAAATATAAGCTTCCTTACAAATAACATTTATTAAACTGAAAAAAAAAGTTTTATAAGTTCATAACCTTTACAAAGCACAATAAATGACTGAAGCATTGCTCTTTTAACTTAATGACAAAGGTTTTTGAAAATCTGAATGACATATTCAACTTGACTTAACCAAACTAGAAACAATAATGAATATAACCAATCCTTAACCTTATAAAAACCATAAAACAACCGATTGGTGCATTTTTGGCTCTGAATCGCTTACAAGCACCAAATAAACACAGTCCACCATGCATTTATGATTTATATGGCAATTCATGCTTTGTGAGGCACTAGAGCATCTCTGTACATAAACAAATTTTAGTGTTTTGGTATGATGCCCCTTTAATGTATTTTAAGAAAACTAAAAGGTATATATATATATTATGTAAATATATATTTATATAAACTCATAACATACCAGTATCCTGTTAAACAGGGTTTTCTCTTTAGGTGGTAAGGGTTGACTGGTTGGCATATTTGGGGTTCTTTTAGTATAAGTGCAATGGACTTTTTAAGCTACAGAGACCAGAACGTAATCTAAATCTTGTACAACACTGTAAATCACAAAACTTATTAATATTTTAAACAGCGTATAAGTTACCAAGCGAGTGTAAAATGGCTGTATTCCCTATAATAGTGACATTTGGTGTATATAGCCTACAATGTTATAGTATGCAGCACGCCTGAACATCAAGCAGTTGCAATTCGCAATATTATACAAATACTTTGCTCATTGGTGCCTCGTGCACTAAAAATTTATACAATAGATCCTGATGATCCATGTTTTTCTATATTAAATACCTGTAGAGGCTTCTTATGTCCATGCGTAATCTGTTTACTCAAGTACACAACACTATAGCAAACGGGACAGGAACTGAAAAGCGTGTTGCTCAATTCGTCCATTGAAACTTCAGCGGTCGGGTCGAGAGACTTTTCGGCAAACTTTTCAAATGATTGAGATGTTTAGCGTGAGTAATATTAACAACAAATCCACTATTTATTTGGATTTTTTATTTGATAATACAATAATAATATAAAATGGTGTACTGAGACCACTGAGACCAGACATACCACGTGTGCTGTGCCTTGTAACCTGAGGTTTAGGGATTTTTGTATCATTGCGCATCTGTTTAAAATTAACTATGTTTAGATTTAATTTAAACTTTTTATTTTAAAGTACTATTTTTTTTATTGAAAAGCATCTCAATAAAAATATGACCCCCCGATTGACAGGCTTTGAACAGCTTGAAATAATTCCTTCTTTCAGAAACGTGTTCATGGTTGAGTGATTTCTCTTATGAATGTTCGGGAACATGTGAGCTTAAATTGTCGCATTGGAGAAATCGTTGAGGGGTTTTGTCACCTGTTGTATGAGTTTAATCGTTTCGTGGCGAAAGCATTTAAGTATTTTTAGGAAGACTGACGTTTCCTTTTTTCATTTCTAGAGTTTTAACATTAAGTAACATTTGGTTAAAGTCGTTGTTTTACACAAGAAAAATTCAAAATGGTACGTATTTTACCCATACTACTTTTGCCTAGATTTTATACCACTTTATTATGGTTTACCACAATAAACATATGGATGTGTAACCAGATCATAAGACTGTACATTGTATTATATTTCAATCATATTTAATATTTTCCAAAAATCAAATGTTTTTGTAATTTTCCAATATTGCACAGTTTGCACTATACCTTAGAATTGAATAGATTTTATTATATTGATAAACTCATAAAAACTAAAAGTTACTTTATTGCCTTTAGATGTCCCTAAACCCCATCTCGATTTACAACTATGGTGCAGATGAGGAAAGAGCTGAAATTGCAAGAATGGTAATTCCCTTTTTTTTCATTTCACAATTATAATAGTGCAATTATTATTTGTGTTGAACCATACTTTTATTTGATAAAAATCTCTGCTTCACCTTGCACAAAAATTCTGGAATTTTCTAAAAAATCATTTTAGCAAACTTAAAAGAAAATTCCTGCAAATTTACCACGTAAACCTTTATAAAAAACAGCTCTCTTTTTTACCTTGATCGGAAAATCTTAGTATAATAGAACAATTCACAGCAGCTTTGTTTTTTTAATCTAACAAAATAAAAATTGACCATATTTGTATAAAAACTGGTTAAGACTCCAAACTAACCTCCCTGGCTGCGCCTTATTCTTCAAACACAGTATTATATCACAGTAAAAACATTACCTTGTTACCCAGTCCTCATTTGTTGGTGCTGTTGCTATTGGTGATTTAGTGAAAAGCACTCTTGGTCCAAAAGGCATGGACAAAATCCTAATGAGCCCAGGACCATCTGCTACTCATGAGCCTAATATCACTGTCACAAATGATGGAGCCACAATATTGAAGTCTGTTGGAGTCGATAACCCAGCTGCAAAAGTACTCGTAGGTGAGCAGAGGTCATGCAGCATTGTATAATATAAGCCACTTAAAAACCTGAGCATTGCTTTTTTATGGCATAGCTGTCATAGCACTTACTAGCAGTGTCTCATAAAAATCGCTTTTCATGTCAAACTAATATCACAAGACCTTAATATGGTTTTATTTCTTATAACAAATTAAGATAAAAGGACCAGCCCTTATTTTTGAAGATCGGTATAAATACTGAAAACATGATATCATCTATAAAATATTGTTTTTGATTCCAGAGTTAGCAAAAGTACAAGATGATGAAGTAGGAGATGGAACGACTTCCGTCACGGTGTTGGCTGCAGAGTTGCTTCGGGTGAGCTTTCCATTTAAATGTTGTCAGTTGCGCTGATTTCTATATTTTTGTGTTATGGGGAATGTAGGTTGACTATGACATCATATGATCATTAATCATTATGTAACGCTTTATGTAAATATGAAACATAGACTTGGCACTGTCTACCCTGCAGTTGCGATAATGCTTGTTGAGAAGGCGGTAATAAACTGTTAAATGCTGTTTTATATTCTGGATAGTTTTCTAAGCAAAGCAAAATGTTTGTTATAAGATAATAGGGATTCACACATGGATCATTGCACCATAAGAGAAATTGTTTCGCTATTTTAGCACAGTCTGTGTGTTGGGGTTGTGGGCCTTCGATAACTTGGTCGGACCTCACCCACATAAAATAGGAAATGGCACTGTGTGTAATTTGTATTGCTGTATACCCTGTTTTTAAGTATTGACAAGATTAGTATTATTAATGCTTACTAACAATCCTAATTTCTGATACTTCTTCTTTCAGGAAGCTGAAAAACTTGTAAACCAAAAATTCCACCCTCAAACCATAATTCGTGGATGGCGTCGTGCATTGGAAGCAGCAAGAGAAGCTCTGGAAAAAGCAGCAATTGATAATGGGTAAAAAACATTAAAAATTTAGAAGAGGAACCACAGATTTGTTAATTTAACCTAAAACTTGTGACTTTACTATAAACTATTAGGAATTCAATTTTTTTATTGTTTTATTGTTTTAAAAGTTGATCACTGATTTTATGCATGTGGGTATGCCACCTATGTTCAAATCCTACAACCTAGTATATAAAGATTGTACTTTAACTAATATTTATTCTCTTTCAGGAATGATGAAGAAAAATTCAAGGAAGACTTAATGAATGTATCAAGGACCACCCTCAGTTCAAAACTCCTCACTCAGCACAAGGACTTTTTCGCAAAGATGGCGGTTGATGCTGTGCTTAGATTAAAGGGAAGTGGAAATTTGGAAGCTATTCAGGTGCTGTATATACCTATATAATGCTTTTAGAATTAGAGCACGACCGATTATCGGTTAGCCAATATATATCGGCTGCATTTTGATGGATTTACTGATTATCGGCAAGGGCAAAAAACGTCCGATAATATCTTAGTAACCAGACAAGCGCGTGTAACGTCGAGGTTATTTTAGGTCCATTACGCGTCTTTACGCGTCAACGTGATACACAAACAAACTGCATTAGCTGATAAATATAATGTTTGTTTAATGGAATGGAGGTAAAATTTATTTGAAAAAATTACAAATTAACCAATTAAGTAATTACAAGTTCACTAATAACTAATTAATAATAATTAAGCCTGTTAGTTGATTTTTATTAGCTATATCAGATTTTTCCGTTTTAATCAGTCAAGTTTTTAGGTGCATTAAAATATCGGTTATCGGCAACTGAAATTTACAAAATATCGGTATCGGTTTGAAAAAAGCAATAATGGGTGTGAATCTATTTTACAAGTTATATGTATTCTCAAGTTTTCTTATAGAAGTGACATCTTTTAGATTGCTGCACTTGTTTCTGAAATGAAATATCCTTTTACTTTTTAAATAAAACAGTTATTTTTTTGATGCAATTAATTTGGTTGGCATTTGATGGACTTTACATGTTAAACTTTGTTAAAATGAGCTAGATGCAACAAATAATAAAGAGTAAAAATATTTTCAGATTATCAAAAAGCTTGGTGGTACTATGACCGATTCGTTTTTGGAAGAAGGTTTTTTATTGGATAAGAAAATTGGAATGAATCAACCAAAACGCATCGAAAACGCTAAGATTTTGATTTCTAATACTTCAATGGACACTGACAAAATCAAGGTAAAAACAGGAAAAACTTTTTGTATTACTTAAGTATGTGTAGGATTTAAGTAATAAACAAAGATATATATTATATAGGCTATATATATATACTGATTTAGGGCTATTTATATATTGCGGGACCGGAAATGGAAGCACAATACTTAAAATATATTTTATTACAGCAGTAAATCTGTCAGATAATTCAAAGGTTTGCGTGCATACTTACTAATATACTACTAATGTCTTGCTTTTTTAGATCTTCGGCTCCAGGGTTCGTGTAGATGGAACAGCCAAAGTTGCTGAGATAGAATTGGCTGAAAAACAGAAAATGAAAGAAAAATGTGAGAAGATTATCAACCATGGGATTAACTGTTTCATCAACAGGTAGGTCTTATGTTGTGACATTCTTCAAAACAAATGCAGTTAAAAATAAAAGACAAATGACATTGAAATGATAAGTGACACAATTACTTTTTGGAATAATAGGCCAGCTCTAAATCCCAGGACTTGTGTATTTTTATATGACCTTAACCCAGTACAGCACTTACACTCAATAATATTCAAAATTCCCAATTTAAATCTTCTTTTCACTTGCAGGCAGTTAATATACAACTACCCAGAGCAGCTGTTTGCTGATGCAGGTGTTATGGCAATAGAGCATGCTGACTTTGAAGGTGTGGAACGTCTAGCTTTGGTACTAGGTGGGGAAATCTGCTCCACATTTGACCGACCTGATCTGGTTCAGTTGGGCCATTGTGACCTCATAGAAGAGGTTATTATTGGTGAAGACAGACTATTAAAGTTTTCAGGTAGAGGCATTGTGTGGATTTTTTCCTAATGCCATTGCTCAGTGGTTCTAAAGTGTTCGATTTGTAACCAACGAATTTCGGTGTGTGTCTTTTGGCAGAACTTAAAAGAAAACAATAATAATGTTACATGTGTAATAACTAAATTTAGGCAAGTTTTGGTCCCTGTGTTATACTGTCTGACATTACCACACTATACAAGGATGCATAAGTGTTATTCATTTGGTAACTAGTTACTTAACTATTGCAGGAGTTGCACGGGCTGAAGCGTGTACAATTGTTCTTCGTGGGGCAACTCAGCAAATTTTGGACGAGTCCGAGCGCTCTCTGCATGACGCGCTTTGCGTGCTTCAACGCACAGTGGCCGAGACACGCACCGTGCAAGGAGGGGGTTGTTCTGAAGCCCTTATGGCCTGCGCAGTGCAACAACTTGCCATGAAAACTCCAGGAAAGGAATCGGTGGCAATGGAAGCATTTGCAAGAGCTCTTATGCAGGTTTGTTTTGGGAGATTTCGTTAATACTTCCAAAATCGAAAAAAAGAGATCTCGTTTTTTACTCCAGAATAGAATAGTTGACTTATAGTAGGTTGGGGTAAGATGGGATACCTTTTAATATTTTTTCTCATCTCATTCGGTTGCAAACAAAGAATATTTACATTTTTATTAAACCTTCTTCTCACTACTTTCATAAAACGTTGGTATTTGTTTAAAAAAGTCATGATATTTGGATATTATGTGCTAAAGTTGTCCCATCTTACTCCACAATACTCTAACATATGTCTGTTTTTTACCAAAGTTTTATTTGTTTGTATTAATTTTGCACGTATTTTCTGTTTAGATCCCGATTACAATTGCTGACAATGCTGGTTATGATAGCTCAGATCTTGCTGCTCAGTTGAGAGCTGCACATGCTGAAGGAAAGAACACAATGGGTCTGGGTAAGTTGTATTTTTGTTTTGTTGCTGGTTTCCTTCTCTTTGTTTTATTTGATTTGATCTTTGCAATTATGTAGTGGAGTAAAACAAATTAAGTGCCACTGCCATTGCTCTAGTTTCTAAATCTGTGGTTCTTAAACTTTTTTGGATGTTTTGCCCTTTTAACAAAGATGCTTATCCGATTCACCCCCAATGTGTAATATGGTGATCATCATCATTTAACAAGGTATCGCTTTATTAAAAAGAGAAAACAACCAATTGCGCTAGCTTTTTGGCAACGAGTTGTTTAATGTATGCTAAAGTACTACAATTGGCGCATTTTTCTGTCCCGTCAACTAATGTGGATTTTGATTGGTAGCTCACTTGCCCTCTAAATACGAGCAATTTACCAATTTTAAGGCAATCAATTGTGAAAGGTGTTCCTTTAAGCAATAGCTCATTTCAACAGACATGGAACAGGGAGAAATAGCTTGCATGCAGAAACTAGGGATCACAGAGTCTTTCCAAGTGAAGAGACAGGTCCTTGTCAGTGCTGCTGAAGCAGCTGAAATGATCATTAGAGTTGACAACATAATTAAATCTGCGCCCAGGTAAAAACTATAATTTTTTTTCTGGTACCTAAAACCTGCGAGTTTTTTGTAAGTGCCAATTTGGGATTGTAAAACATTTGTCTTATATATTCATTGGTGGTCTTATTCTGTAGTACTGTGGAGTAAGAAGAATGTCATTACTTATTAGCACATTTTTTTTCTTTTGTTGAGGATACTCTTGTATAATTTGTGCCGGCGCCGTGGCGTAGTGGTTAGCGCGCCTGCCTCCAACCCAGAAGTAATGGGTTCAAGGCTCGTCGCTGCTACCATTGTGGGCGTATGTGTCCTTGAGCAAGACACTTAACGGCAATTGCTCCAACCCAGTGGTCACTAATGGGTTGTCCAAATTATCAGCCATACATAAAAAAAAAAACCAAAAAAATAATCACCCACAAAGTAACATACTTGGTAACTCGTAAGCTGGCGCGAGGTGCACACCCGTGTTATAACGACTGTCGTTTTCCGGCCATGCGAGGATAAAGTAAGTTTCATTTATTCATTTATAATTGTGTAAATTTTCTTTGTTTACTACCAATTAGGCCGATTACTACCAATTAGGATAATAAGCGTACAACAATGTTATAAATTACCTATGTTATCTCCCAGGCAAAGACAACCAGATCACCCACATTAAACAAGCACTGTGCATGACCTGAAGCAGTAAATATACAGAGGCAGCTGTTTGCATGTTTGTTCCATGTAGTAACTTTTGTGTGTTGCAGCGCCGTAACCTATTTACACTATAAAATACTTCTTTTGGTATCTTTCGTGTTTTATTTAAGGAATAGCATTTGCCAGGATGACACTTAAATGCAGGACTCTTCAGTTAAGATTTTTTGCTACATAGCTCTTGTATAAGGAAAACGTTGTTGTTTGGCTGGATGTTTCTAGCACAGAATAGTGAAAGAGTGTGACCAGTGGCGCAGCCAGGGGGGTTAGGGGGTCACGACCCCCTCCTTGTAACCAAAAATTAAAAATAATTTTAAAAATAAAATTTAAAAAAAGTTTTTTTTTAATTTTTTGATTAACACCCCTTTATTTTTTCTGGCTGCGCCACTGAGTGTGAGCATTCCAGCACAGGCCTTTATTAAAATGGTTTATGACGGTAAACTCTGTCTTAGCAAGGAACACATTTATTTACCTTGGCTGTTCGTACTTAACAAACGGTTTAGAGGTAAAAGCAAGAATGTAATGTCATCACCAGGCTCATATATATATTTGTGTGCATGTATGAACAGCATTCAGTCTTTGTTAATGGCTTTAGATTGATTGCACTACTATTTATATAAGAGATTGCAAAACAAACACACATAGTGGATTGCAATTATGTTAACTGGCAATGCAATAGCATGGAGAAACACAAAGTTGGGATGTAGGCACCTGCAGTGCTCCCAACTGTTTTTGTTGCCTAAGTTCAGAGAATGTATTATTATACCTTTTATAGTGCCTTATGAAATAAGTTTAGCAGCGCAAACAAAAAAGTCTTCAAGGGCCACTAAATTTAAAGAGGTGTAATAATATATGAAATGTTCATTATTTTAACGGAAAATGCTGTTTTCATAAACAAATGGGTGAAAACAACAGGATTTCAGGACTGTAAAAGTACTTAAGTTCAAAACACAACACATAACAAAAAGTTTCGTTATCAGAGCTTAGTTAACAGTCCTAGCACGCTATTTTGGTAAGATTAGTTTGTACAACACTTCAGTATCTTATAGGTTTTGTACCAATCAGATTTCAAACTATAAAAATTTCAAATTAACACTGTTTACTATGTGTAACATAGGCATTACGCCGCAATACTTTGTAAAAAGAATGAAATACCCATGCCAAAAGGTATAGTAAGATTATAAAAAAATAATTAACATTAACTAAGTATTGGGCAACGTGCTTTATTTTGCATGGGAAGCTCTAAAAATCTAAAAAACAGGTAACCCTGGCTAAACAACAAAATTTAGGAATTTTTGTAGTGGTTTGCAAGTTCATGAGCAGTTTGAGAAAAAGACTTTGCAGAGTCGGCCATCTCAGCTGTTTTATTCTCAAGCTGTGAGATTTTCTGGCCCCGTTCAACTAATTCCTGTTTGTTCTTTTGCATCTGGATTTTGGTATCGACTGAAAGAAATGTATTAATGATTAGATTAGTGACTGTTTTGTTTTAAGCTGTGAAAGTGTAGCAATGATGCCTGATGTACCTAATTTAATCAAATTTGCATATCCGATAACTTGTAAACAGGCAGGGGGTGTTACGGAAAACTGATAAAACATACTGCATTTACAATTACAATATATACCCGCTACAGCCGGCAGTGTTTTCGAAACTTTTTTCGTAACATTGACAAATGGTGGAGGTGGCTGGCTGCCGAGGTACTTAGAGCATAGGGATCCAACATTAACCAGAAATTCTTCTTTTTCTTTGAAGCTGGTGGCCTCAAAACGGAAAGCACGGTCAAAATAAAGGTCGAACTGGTTGCATGAGTTTGAAGGATCACGTCCATCTACTTTCTGTAAGAAATACTATTTTACTTTTTTATATCATGCCCCTATAACTAATTATTGTAGTTCTTCAAATAAAATTAGTTAACCGTATAACATGAAGCCACATGTTTAACTACTACAGTCTACAGACTTGAAGTTGTTTGATATGAAATATTAACTATTTGTTGAAATTTTTTAAATTTTATACAGCTATTTTTACACTACATTTTCCCCCGAAGCATACACATCTAATTGTCACTAATAGGTGTGTAGAAACGATACAGGTGTTAAGGTGAGCTTTTACTTATTTATCTTGCATTATTTTTCCAAATCCCCCGTTTTATTCTTTTACACCGAGAAAAAAGCAAGGTTACATAACCTGTTTACATCACCACAGTTTTAATATTAATAAGGTGGCATTGCACAAACATACTTGGTTGCCCCGCACACTACAAATATTATTCTAAGCAGCAAATCCTGTGTTGATGAATATTAATGGGTAAATAAGACATGCAAAGGTAAGCTGTGCATCAAGGTCCATACTAAGACCTTGAAACATTGCAGTCATGTCAGTATATTTTTTATAACATATTTAGTACAAAACAGCCCCCAAAATATTTGGTATCATTTTATTTTTTTACCTATAAGGGCAAATAATTCAAGTCGTAATTCAGTCGGTATCATAAATTTGTAACTTCCTAATTTATCCTTACGTGGCCGGAAAACAACAGTCGTTAAACACGGGTGCTCTGTTTCATACACATACCATATATATTACTTTGTGGCTTGTGGGTTAGTTTTTTCATTTTTTTATGTGTGACTGATAATTTTGACAACCTATTAGTAACCACTGGGTTGGAGCAATTGCTGCTGAGTGTCTTGCCCAAGGACACATACGCCCACGATGGTAGCAGCGTTGTGCCTTGAACCCATTACCTATTGGTTAGAGGCAGGTGCGCTATAAATGCCCAACTGTAGTGGTTACTGCATTACAAATAACCAACTTAAAAAACAAACAGACCGTTAATTCTTCAATGGGCCACAATCTTCTCTGTTCATAACCTTCTCCTTTGTCAGGCTTTCGATACCTTAAAAAATATTTTCCTTAATTTAATGAAAAAGTTACTCAAATGAATTGATACTATATATATAAATGGGTATTTTTCTCCTAATATAAGTTCTGCTCAGTTCTTTGCGGCCTTGCAGCCAAACCTGATTTCAAACCCATGCTAGCAGCTAGGTTCTAAGCAACATATTATGTTATGGGTTCAATAAGCATTTTAAGGGGTGATAAGTTACATTACAGCTTATTATACTTAGATACTTGATACATTTATGTAACAATTAAAAGACTCGACATATGCTATGCATAAAGATACTAATATAATATAGGACTTAACTTTTGAGTGGGTTTAATTAGATTTGTCACCCATTGTTTATATTCTAAATTAAAAAATCACGCAGTTTCAATAAGAACTACTGATTAAAATAAAAAGATAGGCTTGTTCTTGTTCTAAAGGGTGGAATCAATACAATTACCTAAAACCTGCACGTCTCTTCTAAGATTCGTTATTTAGCGCAAATTGAGAATGAATTATTTAGCAGCTGTAGCAATGAAATGCGGACAAAAGGGATTAAACCAATAGGGCGACTCTGAGGTGACAAGGGTTTGAAATTTTTACAAGCATGGTGTAGGGGTCACTATTTAAACGCTTTATGAATTTTTAAAACAGATAATTACACATGCCAAGCTAATTTAAGCAATACCTGCTTATAAATGCTTTGGATGGTCTCTTCACTGTGACCGAACAGCATAAATAATGAATGTTTTCTTTTTTATTGAAAGGTAGTCCGCTTGGCTCAGTTTTGGAGACCTTCAAGTTATTTGTATTAAATAGAATCTGATACACCATAATACATTTAGAAAACTTTAATCAATGCATTTTGAACACTGTATTCAATATACACCGTAATATATTTAGAATATACATAACACTTTATTTAATGCACTAAAACAGAAGTTTTTTTATACATGCAATTAGTTATATATCCCACTATACCTTCATGAACCCGACCAAGCGTTCTCCATTTGGGTGGAAAACGTCTTTATGCAAAGCATGCTTCACTTCCTGGGGTCTTGGCTCAACCGGTGAGCTAGGGGGGTTGGCGGCCATAACGAAACGTATTATTATTCAAAAACTGTCTTGAGACATTTCCTTCAAAAAACTAAACACATACCCTGAATATAATACAAAAAAATAATATGTTATACAAATTAAATGTACCAACTGCTCGTATAGGCCTGGGGCGGTCGTCGTATTGACTCGTATACACTGCAAATAAGTTTTTGTGGCTTTCACTACGTTTCTAAAAAACGTTGCGTTTTTGCACGCGCCCATGCAGCACAATATGCTTAATTAAGTAACTGCACTGCAAATTAGCTAATAAATTCGTAATCACTGTTTTTGAACGTTGGTAAAAGACAACTCTGCGTTCGTTTAGCAGGCCATTAATTGACATTTGTGATTGATACACAAGAATGTTCATTGTGACGTCACTAAGCAGGCGTCTGCGTGAAAACGAAATTCTTCTGCTAGCGACATTGGTATTTAAAATCTGCAGCTTTTTCAGAACTAAAACTTTTACAGCTGACTTAACGTGAGAGCATTTGCGCCTAGAGAGATATAAGTATATTGCTGTAAAATCTAACAGCTTATAACAGGCCTAACAACTTGAAACTACGTCAACTATCTACTGCAGACCTCGATCAATTCAGATTGCTTGCGGCAAGTTTACGTTTTCTACTTCAAGGTTAACCACGGTACGTACTTCTCAGTTCAGTATACTACAGCATAAACTTTAAGCTCACTACTATATTCGATAAATTAGCTGTCCGTCCACACTAATTGAATTCGACGCGTGGTAATTAACGAATACAGGAAATGCTCTAGCAGGGACAGTCAATTGCCGACAATAGAACCAGTGCTAATTGCTTCCTACACTTTCTTTTAAAAAAAAAAAAACAACTGCTGGTATATTAATTAGACTGAGCTGTGGCCCTTATTAATAATCAGCTAGGCCACGATGACCACCGCTGTATTAAATTAACTTGCCCTTACAACCAATGGGGTCCTATTATATTATATATACATATATTGCCAGCGTAAAATAAATCTTACTGTTTTCGTGGCAAGTTAACTTATTAAGGCCTAAATAAAATAAGGTAAAATCTCGGGGTATCCCGTATACGTGAACAGTCATGTTGCTGTTCAAAATACAATACGCGACGCGTATGCATGCTACGTGCATCTCACTGATATAGTTCAGGTAAAAAAATAGTCATTACGATGCCTTCTGTCCGGGACAGGTGAGGTGAATCAAATATAAATCAATATTCATCAAATTGCTGCGTTTCGTCGCATCGTCAAAGAAATCATCGCTGTACCTGCTGTCATTTAATCAGCATAAATCACTGTTGTGGCCATGTTCATCATTGATTTTATAATGCGACCTGCATATTTTAAATGCAAATGTAATTTCCAAATCGTGCATGACCAAGCAAATTCGCCTCAAATTCATTAGGCTGGGGTAAGTTGGTACATGTTTTATTGTACTTTCTTGTCCCATTTGGTACAAAACAAAGAACATTTAAAGAAGTGTATACCCGTAACCTAAATACTAAAACAAGGTTGTTAGGTTTAAAATATAATCAAGAAATATGGGATATTATATTATTTGCTAAGGGTGCCCAATCTTACCCACATGGCCACAGGACTATATACATGTGAAAACGATTTTGGTGCATATAATATATTTATAGGCTTTAACACAATATCCTAATCGTGTTTTAAAAATTAACAACGGTCTATGGAAGTCGCGAGAAAACAGTTTTATAATTCTTTAAAAGTTTTTTTTGTTTACTACCAAATGGAACAAAAAGGTGTCCCATCTCCCCCCACTTTGCTGTAACCCTTATATTTTATATGACAATGTCTTATATTTAAACATACCTGTCTACAACCTTCCAAAACAAAGGTAAATTGTAACCGTAAGCTGCAGTTATAACGTTCTGTTCGAAAATACATCAAATACATCTTACATCGAAAAACTCATAAATTTAAAGACGTATAAACGTCTTGGAAAGTTTTATAGCTGTTCTATGCTTACTCCTTTAAATGCCGCTGTCGTGTAGGATTTCTGTTTGCTAATGGCGTATCCCAACATTGCCGGTAAGTAATTACACGTTAAATTAGCGCTCCGAAACACAACCAAGTTTACCCTGACTCATTAATTACTCATAGCACTCGGCTTGTATAATGGCCAACAAGGCGTTAGCAGTAGGCAAGATAAAATAGTATTAGCACATGTATGCCATATTTTCTAATGGTGCATTTAACACTTAACGACTCACGTGAGAATACGGGTATATAATTCTTTAAATGTCCTTTGTTTACTATTAAATGGGACGAGAAATATGAATAAAAGAATGTCCTATCTTAACCCCCTCCTATTATAATACCCAATATAAAACAACACATGAAATCAAATTACACGTATGAAATTGGCTGTATTACACACTCTATCTTAGAGTTTGAGTATATTGTTGTAAAAAAAACGACATAAAGGCTCTGCAGTCTGCACTTTATAATCGAGCTGCCTCGTTTTTAAACAAAAATCTTGTTTTGTACTTAATTTAAAATATAACCCCACAGTTCTAAGGTATTAAAATTGTTACAGATTTTCGCTATGAACTTGGACGAGGTTTTCGAACGCGTGCTCAAAACAGAACAAACCGCTGAAAGAAGACACGACCAACTAATACAAGGTTAGTAATACTGTAAGAACAAATAAAATACGAACTTTACAACAACAGGCTATCATGCATGCTTTTCTATATTTTGAAATAATTATGAAAATATTTTATGTGTAGATACGAGAGCTTTCTGACTCGGTCATGATACGTCTTAACTGATACAGTCGCCTTTCGTCTTAGCTCTATCTTCTTTGATCCGGGAAAGCCCCCATGCTTTCGTCACCATACAGATTCACACGTCACTTTTTTTGCACACGTCACGGTCGCAAAAAAGTCAAAATTTTCACAGAATTTTGTTTCTTAATTTCCCGTTAATAAGACCTTCTTTTGTTAAGGTTCATTATAACCATTGTAATTTTAGACAATTGGTTTAAACTTACACAGTGGTTTGTTTTCATCAGATAAATAAACAATGGTTTATTTTGTTCAAATTCTTACGACTGTAAAATGTAAGCCCTAATGTGTATGATACCAATAAAAACAAATTAACGGAGAATATTTTATTTTGTAATCGTACACAAAATAACATTTACGTAAGCGTAAAACGAAAATCTCAATCGACGCAACGAAATCAAATTTCGTCAAACTTTAGGTCGGGAATCTGATTTTGTAACGCTTTTTGTTTTAACAATACTTTGTGTTTTGTTCTTCAAGTCCGTTTATTTTTTAGTCCAAAAAGAGATCAAGGCTAAACAAGCGGAGATAGTAAATGTACAAAAAGCAACGGAGAGACTGCAGGAAACTATACGCACACGAGACGTAAGTCGTGTAATTCGATATATATCCACCAGTAATCCAATAACGCGCTTACAAACCGAGTTAGAAAGCCAATTTCTTCACCTGGCACGGACAATAAGCTATATGGATATGAAATTGCAATTGTGTTTTTAACGATCGCACTTAGATTTGTCATATTATTGCGGTCACATGGGACTTAATTGGTATGGTTTTCAACACATTTTTTGCGGTTTTCTGAAATGGAACACTGATACAGCAGGACTGGTTATATCAGAATATACCATATAGTAGGGTGGGGAAAGATGGGACACCTTATCATTCTATTTACTGGTCACATATGGTAGTAAACAAAGAAAATTCAAATAAATATAATTCCGTATCCTTACGACTCCCATAAACCGTTGTTAATTGTATAAAACACGATCAGGATATTTAGATATTCTGTGCTAAATGTGTCCCATCTTCCCCCACCCTCTTATATATACCAACCAATATGATCAGGGCAGCGGTATACATGTAACCAGCGGTATACATGTAACCTACAGTTTATAAATGAACATTGCGTTAAACCATGAAATAATATTCCTTATTTTCACCTGATGCTCATTAATTTCTGTTAACCATAGTTGGTTGCTCTGCACGAATCGAAGTGGGAATTAGAATTGGCTTCTGCGCGACTGACAAGCCTAATTAACCAGCATGAGGTCGTAACTAATAGAGTGCTGGACTTCGAAAATCAACTGGTACAGTGGAGTTGTGTAATGTAAAAATACTGGTGTAATACTGTGGGATAATTTACAAATTTTGCATTATTGTTACAACTAAAGTTATATATAGTAGGCTGGGGAAGATGGGACACCTTTTCATTCTATTTTCTTGTTCCATTTGCTAGAAAACAAAGAATAATTAAATAATTATAAAACTGTATTCTCACGACTCCCATAGCCGTTCTTAATTGTTTTAAACATGAACAGAATATTTAGATATTATGTGCGAAAGATGTCCAGTCTTCCCCACCGTACTTTATATCACAGTGTTAACAAATGCGTATACGGATTGGCTCGAATCCCGAACACTTAATCAGTAACAAATACACATAAAGCAAGCGTTTCGTTAAAAGGCGGAAAAGACACTGAATCGAGAAGAACAAATCAACGGATTCTTAAAGGAAGTTCAAAACTTTGCCGAAAACTGTGATCTAGTCGACGGAAAAGCAAAACGAAAACAGACATTGGCGAGTGAGCTCGAGCAACTAAAACACGAAGAAGAAGAATTATCAAAAGGTGGGTGTATGATGACCGATGACATTAAACGACGTTCTTGAATATTGAACTTATATAATGGTCTATGACTCTATGTATTGTTTTTATTTTATTGTCCCATTTGATAGTAAACAAAAAAGTACGTACTATACAGCATTTTTCATTAAACTAATTATTCGCTAATAATTGTTTTTGCCCGAATGCTTAAAATGTTGACAAGGTATTTGAGAGTTCGGTGTTAAGTCCTACACTGGTCAGGATCAATAAGTGCTATACGTAATACGTAACAAACAAAATTCAACGAAGTGCGTAGTATATAAGATGTACCACGGCCTACTCAATACATTCAGTAGGCCATGAATGTACATAAGTCACTTTATAATTATTTAAACAGAATCACGTATATTAAACACGCCTTCACTGCCATACACAGCAATATCCCATGTAGAGTTACAGGTATTGGATGGAAAAGAAAGTGACAGGCGCATGAGGTACAACCAAGTCGAACGCTTGAAAATAGAAGTAACAGAATTACAAGCAAAGATAATCGGTTTGTTGATTACCTTTGTAAATATTTCGTGCAATATAGATATTTTTTACAATGTAACTTATTATTACGAGGGTAGTTTAACTTACTGTATAAGTGCTGGGGTACAAGATAATGGGACACTTTGCTAAATGTAATATTTACTACAGAAATAATTGCAATGAATCTTATCTTTCAACGGTATAGGCTTCAGTGACAGTTATATAAATATGACAACTATGCTCGTTTCTAAATCAGGCCGTTTTAACCATATATAACGACATCTGTAATAGTAGCGACGGACGACACTGAATGCATCCACACACAATCAATTGAATATTCCTACATATAGAAAAGTATTAACCTGCTACCAATTCACGCTAACATGTTCATATCGCATTTAAAGCACCCTAAACCGGATTTGAAGTTTAATCCTTGATATTACACCTAACACCCATGCAATCAGACTTTAAAATTACTTAATATCACATATGCACCCCGTGGGCTCATTGCAATTAAAATCAAAGGTATCTGATCGGTATTTTGGGAATGAATCGTTATATGAAGTATTGATTACTTCAATTCCTTTTATGTTGGCGCTTATAATGTCGTGATATTAAAAAATGTCGACGCATGAGGTCATATATATGACCTCTTGTCATATGGTCATATATAAGAGTGGGGGAAGATGGGACACATTTAGCACATAATATCCAAATAACCTGATCATGTTTTAAACAATTAACAATGGTCTATAATGGGAATTGCAATGATTTACGGTTTTATATTTCTTTGAACTTTCTTTGTTTACTATCAAGTGGGACTAGAAGTTTTATTGAAATTGTGCCCGCCATCTTTCAAGCGACGAAAATGTGTTAATTCAAAACTGCGGATATTCTAAACACAACAGCATAACGAATGTGTTTAGAACCTTGACCTCATTAGGTGTGCGTTCATATATAAGGAATAAAGCGACCTATATACGACAGCGCATTAAATAATTCAATGCTATGGGTGCTATACCCGATGTTTAATTCATCATTAGGCTTATAGGGGTATTTTGCTTACAAGATTAAAGTCGCATTTAGATTTATCCTATATTACTGAACGAAATATCGCTGGCATGTCTGTAATCTTTTGGGAACAAGTGGTTTGAATTCTAACTGTTACAAGTCCGCGACCTTCGTCTTCGTTTATAAATTATTTATGAATTCTTTCAGAGCGTAGTTGGCCCGATATAAGAAGTTAAAAGGACCTTTTACAAAAATCCAAATTTTAAAATCTAATTTCACAGTATAGTTTAAGTCCCTTACATTTTTGACTGGATTTGTTATTTCTGTTGATTCCGCTGATTTTTATATCGACAACTCAAGAAAACTGATCGGTTGTATTTTTAAATATGTCGTTTTACTTTTCTGACGTTTCTGCAATCTTTCTGTAAATTAGTGGCACTTTGCTTTTTGTACTGTGTACGCTTCCTTGCGTCATCAGAATGGCTGAGTTATACTGTATTACTAGCTGTTTTTGCGACTCCGCAAAAATCATCCTAATTGCATTGTTGTTTGCTGCTAAGACATATACAGTAGGGTGGGGGAAGATGGGACACCTTTAGCACATGATATCCAAATAAACAATTAACAGCGGTCTATGGAAGTCATGAGGATACGCTTTTAGAATTCTGTGTGTGTTCTTCGTTTACTACTAAATGGGACAAGAAAATAGGTTGATAACGTGTCCCATCTTCCCCCGACCTACTATATTTATAAGTACAAGTTAAGAAAGTAAAGTTTCTAATCAGTTACATTTCTGTACGATTTTAAGCTACTTAATGCTTCCTGATACTTGATAAATATCACACTGTTCTGCGCGACTTTGTGTGACGCACGAAGTGTCGAATTATTCCTGACAAAACCTCTGCAGATCTGGACTCCGAGTTGGAAGAGAAAAAGGTAGAAAACGAAAAGAAAAAGGCAGAGCTGGCGTCGTCGGATAATGCTCAACTGCAGGACCCAGAATACATTAGGTAAACTGAAAGGAATTTTAAATATAGGTCGGGGTATCTTGGGACACGGGGTAAGTTTGGATACCTTTTTAAATCTCCTTTTACGGGTATACATTTCACTATAAACAAAACAAGTGTCACACCGTATTATTCGACAATATTCTCACGTCCCAACAAAGTATGCAGCAGAGATGAAAACTGTTGTTAAGTATTGAAGGGGCGTTACCAACAAAAAAATAAAAAACAAATTGTGTATTGGTAAAAATGCTCAAATGTGACCCAGGTACCACCAAAGTTATAAGAAACGAAATATCTTCTGAATAAATGCGTGTCAAACCCACAAATTCAACCGCTGGAGTAAAAAATACGGAAATTTCGAAAAAATGTCACTAAACTTTGACCGTTTCTACTTTCTAAAAGTTTTCTATCTTACCTCACACTTCTATACTATACCAGCCCTCAAGGATACAAACGCGGTTTTGCGCATCATAAAGGCATATGAAAAGGGTTCATAAGAACCCTGTGTGTGTCGCCATGTGAAAATAAAGAAGTGTCATTTATCCATTGAAGTATAAGGTTATATCGAGGGACCAGTTACTCTAATTTTAAGGTCTTTAATGTAAATGAATGAATGAATGTAACTTACTTTATCCTCGCGTGGCCGGAAAACGACAGTCGTTATCACATGGGTTTAACACCTCGTGCCAGCTTACGAGTTACCATGTATGTTACTTTGTGGGCGATAATGTGATCCCAGTACAGGCAAACGAACGACCCTGCTAATTACGTTTTCAGTCCGTGTCTCTCTGTAGATTGCAAGAAGAATTAGAGTCGCTAGACTGCGATGCAGAGCAGAAGAATATCGCTTTGTTAAGAATGGAATCGGTGAATTTGCAAAGGGGAAAAGGGCTAATCAATTTATCAAAAGACCATTCGAATCCAGCTGAAAAAACTGCATGCTCTTCCAACGTAAGGGGCTATACGTAATTTACAAAAAATACGTAGTTGTTTAAGATCCAAAATGTTTTACCCTGTTTAAGTATAAAATAATGTTTTATTCATTCATCCTTACCACTTTTACAGACTGTTGTTACAAATGTTTAAACATGATCAGGACAGTTGAATATTTTGTGCTAAAGGTGTCCACTCTTCCCCCACCCTATTAAATATATATGTCTAGTTGAATTGGCACTGTTGGTCAAGAACTCTACTTTGAATTACCTTTATACTCACATCACGGTTTTTCGAATCTTTGGTTAGGTTATATGCAAAGCTAAACCGCAATTTTACATTTACGTCCTAGAACAAAAGCTATACGTTTCGACTTAGAGATGATCGACGTTTCTAAATACAGCTCTGCAGTCGAAAAAAGAAAGATTATGAAAAGTTGAAGTTAAAAATGTTGTTTGTTTTTTTGATTTCCTATCGTTTTATTTGTGTTTTTACATTCTTTTAATAATACATGAAACCGACAGACTGCATGCGTATGAACAACTTGGGACTGTAGGTCCAATATATGGAAAGTGTTGGTAAAAGTTTAAAAGGAAATAGAAATTCACGGTCGTTTACCAAAAGATTTTATGAAGTAGGTCAAGCGATCACAGCGATCGATAACATAGAAATCAAATTGAAGAGTGAGAAATAGGGGAAAAAATACAGTTTATTTGTTATTGCAACGATTGAGTTGGGTTTGCGTAAGAATTCAGTTGTTTTTTGACAGTTTTTAAGACTATAGCAACTGAGACAAAAACTGATGAAATGCAGTTATTGAAATAATATTTTTACCTGATTTTGTTGCTGTTTTAACAATCGAAGCGTATGTAAGGTCTTATTTTACAAGGGTATAGAATTTCGCAACTAATTGCAACTAGAAGTTATGTATGCACTAAGTATAGATGTTTAAGCTTGTTATATTAGGACTATTGCCCTGGAAAAATCTTTATATGCTTTTAAACATATTGCAAGACAAAGTTGTTGGAACATATTTAAAACAGATGCTTTTGTTGAGATGCTTATCTATCTATTTATACTATGTGTTTTACTGTTTCACTCCTTATTTAATTTCTCAAGGGCACGCTTTTATCTGTCATGTTTGTCAAATTTTATTGTTTCAATGTATTTAAATCTACATTCTATTGTGACCGGTGCAATGTCTGTTGAAGGAAGATGACCTGTCAATCACAGCCAGAAAGCTTGGAAACACAGTGTATGCTCAAGCTCTACCTTTCCATAAAGGATTTCATACCAGACCAGCAATCGGAGGTTTGTTTCTGTAATTGTATAGAACACAGTAATGTAGTATGTAGAATATGACAGTTGCTGACGAGGCCTCACACTGTCACTACACGACACCCAAGGAGTTGCAAACACTTTGGTGACAACTAAGTTGAAGCAATGTTTGTTAAGTTACTTGCGCCCAAGGTATACACTCCTGTCCGTACTAGCATCGAACCCGGTATCCTTTAGTTATAACACAAGCGCCCAACCACTGAGCCACAGCGCTGCAGAATATCAACCATAAAAAATAAGTTCAAAATAGCATGTATGCAATTATAAAAAGCTGCAGGAAAAAGTTGCATTTGCAAACAACCTTGAAAAAACATGCATCATTTGTTACAGATTCGGTCTATTTTTATTGCATGACAATTGAAATAACTGAGAAATTGTAAACAAAACCGAGTATTATACTTTTCAGTTAGTGCATAAATGTTGTGAATCGTTAAAATTAAATTAAATAGCTACAGTTATGGTTAATATTCTCAAGCACTTAGTGGTTGGGCGCTTGTCATACCAAACGACACCGGGTTTGAAGCCCGGTATTGGTAGGAATATATATTTTAGCCTTGGGCGAGTAACTTAAGGGACATTCCTTCACCTAGTTTTAACTAAAATGTTTGTAGCTCCCTGGGTGTAGGACTAGGGTAATGAGACAACTCTGGCCTAAATTTCAAGTCTCATGGAAAGTCACACTGTAGGTCCACACCAACAAAAATACAGTATGGCCGTTGTTATCTGGCACAATTTTATCCAGGGTGCCTGTTGACAATGAATTCTACCCTCTAGATTTGCACTAGTAATGCAGTGTTAATCTTCATTAAGTTAAGATACTTTATTCCCATTGCTTAAACACAGAGCACATTGTTTATGGCAGTGTTGTGTAACCTTTATGCAATGGTTGATAAATACTTAACTGGACAAAACAGTATGAGCTTACATAAATCTGCGGTACAGAGCAATTGTATTCGTCAAAGCTATATCTATTAAAAAGGTTGTTAATATGTCTATGTCTATGTATGTGAATAATAATGGCTCTGGTTGTCTTTAAAATCCTAATGATACGCTGTTCGGTTGTTTTAATGTTAATAGTAGAAAGTGCAGGCAATTTGTTTGCCGTTGTGGCACAATTGGTTAGTGAGCAAAAATTATGCTTCCAACCCAGAGGTAATCGGTTCAAGGCTCGTTGCTGCCATCATTGTAGGCGTATGTGTCCTTGAGCCAGACACTTAATGGCAATTGCTCCAACCCAGTGGTGACTAATGAATTATCTAAATTGTCAGCCATACATCCAAAAAATAATAAATTTCCTCCCAAAAACAATCACCCACATTCGTGATAACTTGCACGAGGTGTATGAAACCGTGTTATGGTGACTTTAGTTTCCGACCATGCGAGAATAAAGCAAGTTACATTCACTTGTTTTATAAACTAACCTAATAACTAGGTTTATAATGTTTGCATTCTCCTTTTGATTTTGCAAGTACATTTCCAAATTTGTATGTATATTATACATCAATACATGAATTTGTTATTAATAGAATTATAGTCACCATGTATTGCATGTAAACTGTTACCAAAGTAAAATGTTGCCACATCAGAGATAAGCTTTGCTTGATTGTCATATTCATTTGAGTTTCTTTCATAACAGGAATTAAAGCAACATTTCGAAAAGCTTAAAAAAGGATTTTCTGACTGCTATGAAAGTGTAACCCCCGACAATTCTGGTAAGATGACCATTTAAAGTGATTTATTGATTTTTGAAGCTTTTTAAAACCTACTGCACCAACATGTTAAAAATCAAACACCTTAATGGTTGCTCTAATTTTCACAAGTACCTATTCTTTCCCTCCATCGATTATTACCCTTTAAAACCTTAATCAGTGTGTATATAATCCACCCAGGCAGAATAGATGCGTGCGAATGGTTCCTTGGAATAATGCCAACCATATGCTTATATTTGAACATTTGCCAACATTAGCATTGGTAGGACGAGATAACATATGTCACATTTGTCACCAATTCAATGCCAATTGTTTCCCATTGATCAAATACATTCTCTTCTACGTAGGAATAGAATTCTCTTGCTTGAGTGGGCAAGGCAAACAAAAACTGAGCGAAAATGCGATTCTGCAGGTAATTATTAACCCTGGCCACAAGCAGCAAATATTTTGACCCAACCACAAAACACGTATATGTTTACACTTCTAGTTCTTTATTTCCGTTAACTGTATCAAAGTTATATTAATTGGGTAGGGAAAGTATATGATACTTATTTATTAAAAATACATAATTATTAATTAACCTAAAAAATACAGTGTTTTTATTTGTAAGTCAAATTTCTAATAAAATAAAAAACATTTTGTAATTAAAAAATTTTATTTAAAATTTAAAAAACAAATAAATACTTTAAAAAGCTTATGAAAGATTAGATTAAGTACAATTTCGGTCCACAGAAATTGCGAAGTTTTTTAGTGATCGTCAATGTACGTACGAAAATTTGTATTCATGTCTCTGACAACATTTCATCTTTCACAGGGATTTCAAAGGTAAAAAGTTGGTATTTTACTTCTTTTTTTTGTTATTTTTTTATTCCAGCCTTAATTCTTCTTGGTTGTGCTGCTTTTCTAAATCTTTATTATTTCAAAATTTTAATATGTTGTTCGGTTCTTTTATATATATAGCCTATATAGTAAAGTGGGGTAATAAAAAACAATGAAGTACTTGGGGTAGGAAAGGACAACCCCCCCCCCAGACTGCTAATAAATAATTTTATTGCAAACGGCTTTTGTTGGTAAAACCAATATTTATTTTTTATTTCAATTTTTTTCTAGACGTTAATTACTTTTTCGGTAAAACACAAGCTACTTAATAAAACAAATAAGTAGCAAAAACAACACAATTTTGTGCTATAGCCTACTAAGTAACTTATTTAAAAAAATAATAAAATTCAGATTATATTTGCAAAAGTTGGTTATCATAAGGAAAAAAAAACATCAAAATCAAATTTCTAAACTGCTCGGTAGGACGCAAGTTTTCTTTAAGCTGTGACACTTATAAATAAATAATGCGAACCTCCCAACGTTTTTTTAGATTTCAACTGTAGGGAATTCGTTGGACAAAATACTTCACAGCAATGCAGGTGCTTTGGAAAAGAACTTTGCTACTATTAAAGGTAGTATACAGAATACTGTAAATGGTAATGCAACACTACAATTGTCTTAATATATTATAATTCTCTAATGTCATCTCTAATAGTAAAGCGTGTCCATAGTATTTATGAGCAGTGTTTAAAAGTGTTGTAGACCCCAGACATATGATAATGCTATGATATATGTGCTTTACAGTACTGCCTGCTTGCCAGCTCTAAAATTTACAATGTGAAAATGTATTCAAGGTATTAGTTTTGTACGGGTAAACACTAAACAATACATATGCTATCGCCCCACCATTGTAGGCACTGTGTAATTTATTTAAAGTTAATTACAGATGTTCAGTCAGTTGTTTGCATTTTGCATAAAAAAAAAAGTAAGAAAAAGGATGACATTTTAAAATATGTGTTCAAAGACAAAATGATTGAAATTTTTAAAGCAGCTTTAGTAGATTGAAACTTCTCAAAATATGAAGTTAACCTGTATGTTAATCCTACTCCAGACGCTTAATTTTGGCGGCTGGCATTTCCAAGAATTTAAAGTTAAAGAAAACGGTTAAAGTGTGTCAGACAGTCAGCTATTTACTGCCTTTAGCCCCTGGGCCTGAAATGCATAATTCAGATGCAAAATATGCCTTGCGTAAACAGTGTCTGAATATTGCTTGTTGGGATATAGGTAAATATTTACCTATCCAGCATGGGTGATACGATCTTTTGGCTTTGTAAATTAATAAAAAAATGCTTGCTTTTATAATAATGGCAAAAAGAACAAAACCACTGTCTTGGACTACTGCCCTGTTCCTTGGCCCCTTTCTCCTGCAAAGTTTTATGTAAGCAGGAGATCTTTGAGCTGTTTTCAGAGGCTCCTGAATGACTATGTTATATTTAACCTTAGTGGGTTCAAATTTGCAAGGGCATTTTTAGGTATATAAATAAGCACTTTGAAAATAAATGTCCATATTTGTAAACAATGCTCTAAAATAAAACTTACCATTTTCAATATATGTGTTTAACTTTATAAACTAGATATTTTTTGTAAATTAATTCAAATAGAGACCAGATAACTTTGATTTACATTTTCTTCCAGGTCCGGATGATGGCAAGAAGCCAAATCCTCACTTCTTCACTGGAAACTTCCTTACCAAGCTAAAAGAGTCCGGAGGCGGGAATTCTGTGAGTGAGGAGGAACGATATAAAGAGATGAAGTGTGTCACAATTGTCGATATTTTTCAAGATCCTCCAGACTGCGAAGAGACATCAAATGAAAGTAATTTATTTTGATTTTTATATATTTTTATTAAAAATGAAAGTAATTTTTTTTACTGTGATATTTTCTGTAATTCTTGCTTTAGTCTAGCACTCATATTGTTAAATAATTGTTTGCATCATAATAACAGAATGCACCAAGTTACTAAATATGCAATGCAAGATTGAACATGCGGCTGGCGAAATATATATATATATCTCATTAGTTTACCACTAGTACGACATTTTTCGCTGCATCTTTGTAGCAAAAAAATATCTTAAACGTTTATGTTAACATTTTAGGTTGTTTTAAATTAATATATATATATAAATTGTTTTTTTTCTAAACTTTTTCTTTAATATATATATGTGTATACTCTTTGAGTATATGTTTGTGCAATCCTATAATGTTTAGTGTTTCCACAGTACGCATTTAAAGATACTGCAGCAATGCTGTTTCTGCAATACACAAATGCAATGTATAAATGTTATTTACATATATTACATTTGTGCATTGCCAAACAGAATTGTTGCATCTTGAATTTGTAATCTGGAAACACTGGCATTATAGGAATGCTCATCACAGATTTATTTACTCTAATGCATATAGTGATGAGAAAATAGTTTTCCATCCATCTATCACATAAATACTATAATCCACGATAAGCCTTTACCTACAAGCTAGTATAATACTCACTGTGGTTGGCTACCTAATGTTCTATTTTTATTGCAGGATTTATTCTAAAATAAAACCCAGGCTAATATATAACTGTCAAACCTAAATTTCATGTAACCCTATGCACTTATATCTGTACTTAATACCCATAACTTTTCCTTGTCTATCACAAACTATCAAATTAACAAACTATCAAATTACTTAATGAATTTTTTTATATGTAATCTACCGCATTTTTATACACAAACTACATTTTTATATACATACTGCATTTTTATATATATATCGCATTTTTATATACATACTGCATTTTTATATACATACTGTATTTTTATACACAAACTACATTTTTATATACATACTGCATTTTTATACACAAACTACATTTTTATATACATACTACATTTTTATATACATACTGCATTTTTATATACATAGTGCATTTTTATATACATAGTGCACTTTTATATACATACTGCATTTTTATACATACTGTATTTTTATACATAATGCATTTTTATATACATACTGCATTTTTATACATACTGTATTTTTATATACATACTGCATTTTTATACACAAACTACATTTTTATATACATACTGCATTTTTATACACAAACTACATTTTTATATACATACTACATTTTTATATACATACTGCATTTTTATATACATAGTGCATTTTTATATACATAGTGCACTTTTATATACTTACTGCATTTTTGTATGCTTATTGCATTTTTGCATTTTTATACACAGTGGCTTTTATATATTTTTCCAGGCAAGCCACAGTACTATGTTTGCCTTGTAACTCCTGATGAAAATCCGAAGCCCCCTACTAAAGGCCCCCCTAATCATACCATCCACACAAAAGGGGAAATACCCCAACCTGAGAAGTTTACCACCCAACAAGATATAGCAGGTACTTGACTTTATTCATTGGATATTGACATTATGCAGATTTTATGTTATATTATATATCATGTTCATGTATATATAAATTTAAATATTAGTTAGGAAAAATATATATGGTAGAATGGAGAAAGATGGGACACATTTAGAACAAAATATCCAAATATCCTGATCTTGTTTTAAACAATTAACAGCGATCTATGAGAATTGTGAGGATATGGTTTTAAATTTCTTTGAATGTTATTTGTTTACTACTAAATTGGACAAGTTTTTTTCCCACCCTACGATATATTGTACACATACATTTTTGTCTTGAAACCTTTTAAACATTATCTAAATTTATCTAGGACTATATCTCCAAAAAATATTCCCAAAAAATTCCTGATTCAAGCATTCTATTTATAACCAAGGTAAAATCATTGCCTTGGATGCTCAGCACCTTCTACCATCCAGTCCAAACCAGTTACAACCAGTCTCACCCAAAAAGAACGACCTCATTCGACGTTGTATTAGAAGTTTGTTTGAACCGAGACAGAACGGCAATTCCTTGTCCCAAATACTTCACTCACAAGGTAATTAAACAAAACTTTATCAAACAAAACCACCAGGGCTTCGTCCCTGGACCCTACCAGGTATTTTACTTCCCCATTAAGGGGTTTTTGCAGGAGTCATAAAAATCTTATTCATGTAGGTGTCAAATAATTTTTAAGTCAAACATTCTTTATTTAATCTAAAACAGCCCCCTTTGCACATTACTTGAGGACGTTGAGGTAACTTAGTATAATTTGAATAAAGCTTCTAAACTAAGAACTGATCATCGTTAGTGTATTTTTAATTCAAATAAAAATTAAAGTTTTGTATTCAAAAACAATTAAACAATTTAAAAAAAACTTTACCTACCCTCTGAGGCCCCAATGTTCGTCGCTAATATAATCGCTGTAGTGCCAAAGCAGTTATCGTTATCTTGAAAGGGCATACCAACGAAAATTGAAAATTTGCATATAGATAGAAATGCGCAAAGCGATCTAATTCACCATCAAAGTTTTAAAAACAAAACACTCTCTGTTATATAAATAATATATCATTGAAAATAAAACGGATTTATAAGTTCAATACTGTAAGTTACAGTCTGTAACGGAACATGATCTATTTTAGTAATAATTTTTATAGCAACCCACAAATGTAGAAATGCTTGTGTATTACCCTCATTTATTTGACAGTTTAACACATACTTAACTTCTTTCACAAATATTTGTAAATTATTGAAACTTTTACGCGGTTTCAAAAGCCCTTATTGACTTGTATGTCTCAAGGCATATCTAACTAATTACCTAACCAACCACGCACGCGCACACTATCGAAAAACTGATATGTGGGTGTTTCAAAACACAACCATGTCTTCCTTTCAAACCGGATTCGATACCAATCTACAAAGAATATGCCATGCAATATATGGCTATTGGCTGTGTATTGTTATCTGGATGCAATACATGACTTGCAAATATTTTAAGTTGTATTCACAGTTGATTTTGTAGTTGACAATATTCTTTGAAGTTTATATCCTCGTGTAAAAATATTTTTATGTAATGTTTATAAAACACCTGATCACCCCACTGTATAGCCCTAAGTAGTAGGAATTTAAGGTTCACGTTCCCGCAATAGAACCTGTTCAAACTAAAAACTGTGATAGCAAGATTACAATACAATATTGTACAGGGCGTGTCGTACGCAAACTTTTGTTTCAGTTAGAAATTTAACTTGATAATAATTAAATTAACAGAAATGGCTTGTGACTGCTAGGTGTAGCGACCAATGCTTATTTTTTTCCAATTAAATGTAAATATGTTTTTAACTGTAAGCGTGTTTTAACAACTGTTGTTTTGTCGCTACATCCTGTGTTTAAAATATTTTTAAATTTTTGCTTCCAGAATCTAAGAGGCAAATAAAGTTTTTAATATATATTATTATATTATTTCTGAAACCCACATTTTCTCAAATTTTCGATCTAAATAAATTCCACTCCATTTTTATATTTACCTTCCTTTGATAGTATTGAACCAAGGCCATGCTACCAGTCCAGCTTACAAGTTTCGTCTCTCTGACGGAACGACCGTCACTGCCCAAACCAAGAGTAAACTGATGCAAGGCAAGCAAGGGGGAGATCCACCTTTTATCATCTCATTGCACTCAATATACCGGTAAGTGGTTCATACAAAAATCCTAATCTTTTATAGTTAGGATTTTTAGTCTATTAACGTCCGCTGCCGTGGCAAAGTGGTTAGCAGGTCCGCCTGTAACCCAGAGGTAATGGGTTCAAGGCTCATTGCGGCTACTATTGTGGGCGTATGTGTCCTTGGGCAAGACGCAGCAATTGTTCCTAATGGGTTGTCCAATTTATCAGCCATACGTAAAATGAAAAAATCTCCCCAAAAATAATTACCTACAAAGTAACATAAAAGGTAACCCGTAAGCTGACACGAGGTGTGTGAACACCCGTGTTATAACGACTGTTGTTTTTCGGCCACGCGAGGATAAACTAAGTTACATTTATTCATTCACTAAGTGATAGGCCAGCAGTACATGTGTAAAGACTCGCAAATGAGTTAAAAACTGTTGATAAAAAGTATTTTTATTTATAATTACATGTATCTATTCCACTTGGCTGAGGCCTACAGTGGCGCACGTCATAGAACCTGAGGTTTAGGCCAGAATCCGTAAGCATAGTTGTATAAAATTATGCCAAAAACTCAAGTAAATTATCTTTGAATAGTATGTCAGTTATTTATAAAGATATTACAAAAATTGTGTTACAAGGCTGTACACACTGTGCTAGTTTATTTGCCTGTCTAAAAGTGAATACACCCTGTCATAAAGTTTAAAACAAGTAAAAAAAGTTGCAGTTCATGTTAAACCACACTGTGGCGCCATTGAGCCACAGCAGATTGCACCTTGAACAGTGTTAAAAATTAATAGAAAATCTATTACTTGGTAAAATTACATATCGGTCTAAAACGCATTAGAAATACATCTACATTAGCACACAGTGTTCAGCAAAGCCCTGTGCATGGTTGTTTGTGCTTTTCAGAAATTTTTAGCCATTTATATCAGTCTGTGGTACAATACTCTAAAACTAGATATGTATATAACAAATTTTACTAAATTTAGAATGTTTCATGCTTCTGCATCTTTTTTATTCTCTTTAATTCGGTGATACACCTTTATAACGACCATACTTATCTCGTGTACTCGGACAATATCTCATTTACCTGGCGGCCATGTTTAAAAAATGAGTTCTAATTTTTAAGTGTATTGCATAAACTAGAGTCCCCACATTGTCTGTATTTGGTAGTACACCCATAGAAACAGCTCCTTTTTGGCGGTTTATTCAATTTTTTTAGTTATTTGGAACTTTAATCCTTGTAGTCGTGTAAGATATGCTGCACTAATCAAATGTTGCATGAAATCGGAGCCCAATACGCGTCACGTAATTGTGAGAGTCCTGCTAGCTGCAGGCCGGTCTCACAGGGCAGGAAATGATGTCACAGGGCCTGTTTTAAGCTAGCTATGATCACTGTAATTTTCATCTCACAAAAGTGTGCGTGGTGTATACACCACAACAGGATTATTTTCTGTTTCAGTTAACAGTTGTGTAGTTACTGTTTCGGTTTAGTAAGTAAGGTGTTCAGATTTTGAGGTCAATTTATAGCTTATACAGAATTTACCAAAAACTACCAAAATAAGTTTTTTTCTGGTTACTTTGATAAAATGATAATATACATAAGTGTTATTAGCTGTCTTTGTAAAAAAGATTTTATAACCCAACCAGTTTTGTAATATTAAAATGTTATAAGTATCATTAGGAAAATTTACAGAAAAAGAAAAAACTATTTGACGATTTTTGTCATATGCCGTTTTATTCCCTTGCAGTATGCTTTGCAAGATATCCCAATTGCAGGAAATATTAACTATACACCCAGCAGTCTAAAAGATAGTTCTAAGAAACTGTGACATTTTCTATCCCACTTAGACAGACAGCTGAAAGCCTATTGCGTTGGAAGCTGTGCTTGCATGCCTGGCCATTGTTTTTGTTTCCCTGGTTCTCTTTTTTGGAACAGGTTGAATCCGGTTGCTGCTAAAATTGCAACCTGAATCGACTGGAAATGAGATATTGGGTTACAATGTTTAAATGGTGTATAAATTTTTACTAGACTAGCTTACAGTACAATGTTTCTTGGTTTTTTTTCTGTTAGAACTTCAAATCTTTATCTGTGCTCGGAGCACACTTAACCGCTACAAACCTGCACAACCATAGAAAATCATTTTCTGGTCCATTTATTGATCAATTGTAAAATTGGATTTGTCTTGCGACTTTTGCCTCCTTTAAAATATTAAGACTACCTTGAGAAATACGGACTGCTGGTTAAAACCAATGCTCCAGCAAGAAAATGTTCTTTTAAATCTCTTCGTTTATATTGGAATACCAGAAACAGACTGACGTCACACTTATTTTTAACTAAATGATATTTGAATGAAAAAAGGGTTGTAGTTATTGTTTCGGAATTATAAAAAAATCATAATAAACTATACACATCACATGTTACATTTACTTTGCAAGTGTTTTTGCATTATATGAAATAGAACGAAATACATAAAACTTGAATTTAAAATAGCATTTTAAATTTAATCTTGGCGCAGTGTTGTAGTTTAATCATGGTCAGTTCCTAAAATTTGTAAAATTTAACTGGAAGCTTTACCATTGATGTATGTTGTTCAGGTTTTATAACTGTGTCTGTTATATTGGCATGTCTGGTTCTGTTTGGTATTCATATCATACTCCCTTAGATGTACATATGTGTAAATACAGAAAATCAGCCAAAATCAAATGCTTGTTTTATCTTGTATGGTCATTATACCATACTGCCACAGTGACATTTTGATAGCATATAGTTAGACTTTTTTAAAATAAATTACTGTTCAAAAGGTAACCCTTGCTAATATGCTAAAAAATTGTTTTTATCAAGTATTTTAAACTTTAATTTAGGATAGACAATATAGGTAAAGAGTGCTGAAAAATACTTTTTCCAACAGTGACGGTACTTTACAAGGACTTAATCTTCCTGGCCTACCACCAGCAATAAAAAGCATTTTATCAGGTAAAATAACATATCTGGTTCAACTATTTTTTACTAAAACTATTATGTGATATTCTTTTTTGTTTGTAAGTCGACAGTTTAATATTTAATTGCCTTTTAAATTGTACTTTATAACTAGTACAGAAAATATCCTAAACTATTAACAATCTAGTTTTTAAACTTTGTACATAACGAATATTTTAACAACATTTTTTTATTTAACATTAAGTTTCCATAAATACAAATTTCAGCAACACATTTTTTCAAATATTTTTAAAAACAAATTTTCATCAACAAACAAAAAAATTTTATTCAACATTTTTTACCAACAACAACAACAACAACAACAGGTCCTGTGTTGCTTGATCGGTCGTCAACATCGTCGCCAACAATCGCTTCAACATTCACCGATTCAACTTCAATTCAACCGTTTGTTCAACTCAGCCAAAACAAGAAAAATGTAAGCAAAAAGATAAATTCATCAAGTTTAAACCAGTATTATCTAGTTTTAAATATAGCTGTAATGACTAAATCATATGCGTCATTTTGTTTAAATTTTTAACAAAATTTGGGTTAAAATTTAAAAAAAATGAAGTTACAGTCGTTAAACATAGGAAGCCTCCAGAATTGGTGGGGCAAATGCTTTATTCATTTGCTATGCTTGCTTGTAAAGGCACATAACAGCAGGACAGAAGCAGTTTGCCCATAAAACAGATGCTTAACAACACAGAATTTCGACCCGGTTTCAAAAGTTAGATAACTTCACCCTAGCTGTTCCTAAAGTTTTGCTTAAATACTTCAATAAGACCAGTAGTTTCAAACATTTTAGGACCCTACTACAGCCCTTGTCCCAAATACTCTCAAAGGGCATATTTTTAAACAAACAGTTGGTTCAAAACTGGTTTAAACCTGTAATATCTGGTTCCAGTTGCTTCCAGTTGAAGTCTCATTTTCCTCAAACTGGTCGTCCAGTGTTGCCGAGGGTTTTAATCAACGCAACGGAAGTGACGTGGCCAGAGAGTTATTGGTCAGCACTGGAACTAAAGAGAGTGCAGAGGTAAGGAAGAAGATACATACTTGTGTTTAAACATCCCAGTTATCATGTATATTACTCAGGTCCTAGGACAAGTCATGTCAGGTCAGGTGTTTTAGGTTGGTCTACAATGTAGGGTTAAAGTAGTCCTTTAAAATACAGGGTATTATGTGCAAAGTGCAATTTCACAATATTAACCTTTCATTTTCACGAAAAAAAGGTTTTAAATAAAATTTGGTGAAAAAAATTTAAATCGTAAAATCAACATAAAAATCTAACCCACAGAACATCGTCAACGAAGTCCTCTCTCCTCCCCCCCACTTAGACGGCCACCTTGTACATTCAGTAGGTGGCGCCAAATCTCAGCTTAAATCTCTCTTGTCGTCGAACTCAGAAAAATCTGACATTACAATGTTTGAAACTGAACTTAACCAGACTCACTCTCCTACTATAGGTTTGTAGTTTCTTTAAATTTTATTATTCACTATTTGTATAAATTAGTTTTTTAATATAGTAGGGTGCGGAAAGACGAGACACCTTTAGCACATAATATCCAAATACCCTGTTCATATTTTAAACAATTCACAATGACCTATAGGAGTCGAGAGGATACAGTTTTATAATTCCTTGAATGTTTTTGTTTATTACCAAATGGGTTGAGAAAATAAATAAAAAAGTGGCCCATTTTCCCCCACCCTTCTATATAAATTATTTTTTCAAATTTTGTATGATTTTTTTTCACAAGTAACATTACTTCCAATTCCAGGTTTTATACAAAAGCTCTCCTCAGTGGATAATTCATATACCAACCCCGCCACCTACCCTGGGCCCCCATGTGTTGATATATCCAGGTTTACATTACCCCAAGATAACGGAAGGTTCCCCTCAGCACCCATGTCAAACGATTCCGCAATCAGTGAGGGTTCCGTCGGAAATTTTATCCAAAAATCGCAAGAAAATCTGAAGTCCTCCCAATCTTATGGCGTCAACGGGGCAAGGAGGGTTTTCACCCCACCTGAAAATCAGTCAGCCCCAACAGTGACACCCCGGTCCCGCAGTGCCTCGTCTACAACATTCTCCTCCACTGAGAACCCTTTAAAACGAACAGTTTCAATGACAACAAGTGAATCAAGCCCTGGAGGCCTCATGCTCTCGCCAGGCAGACAGAGAGACACAAAACCTGCGAAAAGAAGCAAAATCCTTGAAACAATTCTAAACTCAACAACTATAAATGAGGCCGTGATATCCTACGCATGTGATGTCAAACCACAGACATACGTAACTGCTCCTGTCTCTATACTTAACCATCAAACCAGTAACACACAATCTGTGAGCGTTAAGACAGAAGTAGTAGCCACAAACTGTGCCCCATTACCCACTATATTACCCCAGACCCTATTTGACCCCCTTGGTACTCTCACCCCTTCAATAGAGGGTAAGTACCCTGACCCAAGCGACCCCACACTGGAGACTGCTCCAAAGTGGGCTGCAAGCTCCGCAGTAAGTCCAGAGGAGCTTGAAGAACTAAACGAGATCTTTAACGATCTTGACAGCATGAATAATGAAATTGGAGTCGATTTTTCCGCTGCAATTGACAACACATCAAACCAGATACAGCTTTTTCAGTCCGGCCTACCGCAGCCCACTATAAACCATACCATGCCCGCCATAGAGGATCAAAGCCACCAACAAAAGCTTCAATACAACAACAACATGCACCACAGTAAGTTGCATTGTTTTCCTTAGGCTTAAATTAAAGTTGGCAAATTTTTTTTGCAATTTAAACGCTAGTTAAGTTACCCTGTTTTGTGTAAAAATGTGTGCCTGGTCTTATGTTTAGAATTTGTTTGGGTCAAAAAACTCCGGCCTAAATCCCAGGTTTCCCAAAATCCATGCCATTGTACACCAGCCACACAGAATGGAACATGATTTGTATTTAATGCAAAACTTATACATTTTATGAAGTTTTTTATTATGAAAATTTTTGTTAAATGCAAAACTTAAAAAAATGAAATGATTAAAACTTACTGAAGTATATTTCGAAAAGATTTTAACCTCTGTCATTCTTAGTTGTCATAATTTCTGATTCATCATAAAACACTCATAGTCATAGTAGATACGTCATAAACATGTAACTGCCAAGTTGCTCTTATATTCATAATATTGAACATAATATACTTTAATACAGCCATTAAACAATTTCAAATTCATATATCTGGTACTACTTTATTAAAAAAATGTTTACCTGCTAAGCTAGTTTAGAACGTTTTTTGACCAGTATTATTAAATATTATGTCCCATTTTTGTTAAAACTGTAGTTTAGTTTACCCACCAACACTAACCCCATTTATTTATTTTCAGATATGTCGCCAAAGCAGCACATGCCCCCTACCTACTCACCCCCTGACCCCCAAATCTACGCCCAACAGCCCCACCCAAACCCCATGTCCACAGTCGTCCCAACAGGCCTTGAAACTTGCCCCAACAGGGTAATTCCTAACCCCACCCCACAACACTACACCCAACCCCAAAGTTTTGGGGGTGACACCCAATTTCTTGGGGGCTCTGATAGCTGGGACGGAGATGAACCATTTGTTGATCTGGGTACCTACCCACCCCCAGCGGGTATTAACCCAAGAATGCCTATCCCTATGCAGCATAATATGGGTAAGTTGTAAGTTACCTTATTTTTTAATAATGGATTATAGTGTCAGTTTTAACACAAGCATAACAGCTTATGTATCTGTTTTAATATTTGTAGCTTTAAACCACAAAAAGTACAATCTTATGCAAGTAAATACCTGAAATTAACAGACATGTAGAAAATGTATAGTACTGTGGGGGAAAATGGGACATCTTTAGCACATAATATCCAAATATCCCAATTATGTTTTAAACAAATGATAACCATCAATGGGAGTCGTGAGGATAAGGTTTTATAATTCTTTGAATGTTTTCGTTTACTACTAAATGTTATGAAAAAATAGAATGAAAATGTGTCCCATTCTATTATATTTAATCTGTTTTAACCATCACTTGATTCAAACCTTCACAGGTCCCATGCACATGAATGGTGGTCGCATGTCAGGGCATAATACAATGACTAATCCTATGCAGGTAAGAACATTCTAAACCAGCATTTCTTAAACTGGGTAATTTCCTCGTATTTAGAGGGTAAATGAGCTACCAATCAAATCCACATCAGTTGACGGGACAGAAAAATTGTGCCAATTGTAGTACTTTACCAGACATTAAACAACTTGTTGCCAAAAAGCTAGCCCATTTGTCTTATTAAGCATATCTGATGTAATTAGTTGTTTTTGCTTTTTAATAAATGAGCACCAAATTACATATTGGAGGGAAACCTGATAAGTATCTTTGTTAAAAGGTTAAAGCATACAAAAAACAACAATGGTCCTTAAACCTATTTACCTATATACGTTATCTCATTGACAATATTTTATTTTAATTCAATTTTATTCAAATCATTTTTTCCTTTCACCTACATTCGACGTCATTTTGTTGTTCATATACGTCAAATGTTTTGTACACAATCCACTTACATACGTTGCTTTCGACGTTAGTTTATTTTTACCTTCGTACGTCAGCAACGTCCTTGTTATTATACTACGAAGCTAATGTAGCTTGTGTAGTGTATTAAGTATACAAATACCCGCAATACATTTTGTCAAACATTTTTTGCTAGGCCCGCTATTTTTTTAAGTTTTGCTTACTCATGCTGATTTTGTTTCATTCCAGGGCGCTCCTGTGACTCAGCGTTTCCCAGTAAACGTTCAATCGCAATCCTTGTTACATAATCACTGCGTGTCACATTCTAACGTGAGTGTATGCTTAATGTATCGTGTATGATTCATATAATATAGTATTGCATTTTACGTACTAGCACTTGTAATGTGTGTACGGTGTGTTTTAATTCCACAAAGTAAAAATGAGCTCCACATACTTTCTCTATAACTGTTACATACCGGTAGGGATAACTCGTTATAACTTCTAACATGCCCTTACCAGCAGATGCCGTCTTCATGTATCAGCATACCAGTACCGAACGGCTTAAACCCCCCACTAATAGGGGATTTCCCAAACCCACCCTCCCACGGACCCCAGTGCACAAACATGGGGTTAAATATGCGCCCCCAAGGCAATTCGCCCGAGGTAAGAACGTTGAAAACCACAAATTATACCTCATGCCTTAAAATAGATGTGGACCGTTTTTTACACTCGCTTAAACTGTTATGCGACTTTTTATAGGAATAGTCGTGTATATGTATGACACCATTATAGTCGACCTAAAAACATTTTCGCAAGGAAAAAGGAACTAGTTTTTGTAATCACTCATTATAAACGTAATGTGTCACTTATTACGCGTGTTATCACCATAAAAGGTTATCGGTGCCGTTTCTTTCTCCAGCTTAAAGGATTGCACAATTACCATCGTTTCAACATACGCCATCGCTCCTACGTCATAGTAAACATTCATTTACGAGAATCGCATACGGCGTGTTGTGACTCTAACACCTTTTAATTGCCTACCATACATTGCCTGTATACGTATCTTATTTTCAACAACCACGCTTTAGCTTCAGACGCAACTGTTTCCGTGACGTCACTACGTTATGTAATCGATTTGACTGTGGTAATGAAACCGACGCGTTACAGAAGATCGTTCAGCCATAGTATTAGTAATAGGTTACATAAATGCGGTATTATGTATACCATTTTCATTACCGTGTATTAAAATGTTTAGCCGGCTTTTAAAACTGTGCTCACGCTTCTTAAAACGGCTATTTATCACACAACAAATATGATATACACAAAATACTTTTTAAGGAAATATTTTTGCCGTGAAACAATTTTTTTTTGTAAAATTTTAGTATACTCTGTCTTTTTTAACGGTGCACGGAATGAACTTTTTGCAACATTTTATAAAATTGTTTACAAAACCTGTTGTCACCTTGGACAGCACGTGACGCCTCGTCATCAATACGTTTGTGACGTCACATTCCGTGTGCATTGTCATAATCCGAAAACACAAATCGGGCAACCCTTTCAACACGCGCGATTTCGATGCACCGCGTTCTGTGACGTCACAGAAAGCCCGGAAGTGCTACGTCACAGTTAATTGTGACGAAACAATACCTATTTTTAGTTTGGCCCAGTTCGAAGCAATCAACATTGTGTTGAATCATATCTCACAGAAACACGCATTAATTTATCTACAAAAATATATTTATCCGTTAATTTTGACTGGACGCCTAAGCGTGCTGGGGTATCCACTTATTAGGGTATGCTCTATGCAGTTCAATATTGCCTTTTAAGACGTCTAATATTGTGCACATAAAGGCTTGCATTTTGCCATAGTTATCTATTTACAGAAAGTTAGTTTTAATTATTAAATATTATCCAAAAGTATGTTAGTATTTTGTTTGTAATTTACCATCTAAATGTAAATATTATATTTTCTAGAACCGGCAATATCAGTACAACGGTGGTGGCCCCCATTTCGATGGGGTGAGTAACGGGGGGGTTTCCCAGTACCCCTACCACCTGCAAGGGGTTAAAACCGACATGACCCACTCTGGTATCATCGCACAAAAACGGAATGAACATTTTTTAAAGCAAAGACGGTAAGAGTATTTGTATATAGCTGTACAAGTAATGTAATGCACCTCATTTACGTTTATAGTGTTAAAATTATAAGATCTTTTTTGAGAACGAAAGCAGTGGGGTAAGATGGGACACCTTTAGTACATAATATCCAAATATCCTGATCGTGTTTTAAACAATTAACAACGGTATATGGGAGTCGTGAGGATACGTTTTTATAATTCTTTGATTGTTCTTTGTTTACTACTAAATAGGACTAGAAAATAGAATTTTGACAACGAAAGTTCTGCGGGGTAAGATAGGACACGTGTAGTACATAATATCCAAATATCCTGATTGCGTTTTAAACAATTTACAACGGTATTTTGAAGTCGTGGGGATACGTTTTTATATTTCTTTGAATGTTCTTTGTTTACTACCAAATGAGACTAGAAAATAGAATGAAAAAGTTTCCTATCTTTCCCCACCCTACTTTTTAAGAAGGTTTTTTTGACAACGAGAGCTAGCAGGTTGAAACACGACTGTGCTCATAAGGTTTTAAAATATAACATATCTATACCATTAGCTATAACGTAAAATAACACCTATATCATAGCCAGCCACGTTTACATAAGTATTTCTTCAGGTTACAGCAACAGCTACAATGTGCAGGTACGAACTCGGGTGCCCAAAACTCGTACAATAATTTCTTCGGTAACTCACACCGTGTCATGCTGTCACCACGAGGTAAGTGCCGGACGCCGCACGAATACGTGTAAAACTACATTTTCTTTTCGCTGTAACACATACATCGAAATAATTACTACCGTTTTTTCGACTCTGCCTTTGAAATTTATCGCTATTAGACGGTCCGATTCGGTCCACAGTTTCAGCAGCCACCTGCATGTAGTTTTTTATTCTTTGTGGTTGAGGTCCTTGTCAAGGACCTGGGATTTAGGCCAGATTTGGCTCATTACCCCAACACCCGGAAAATCCATTTAAGTAGTTTTATGCGACTGTGTCACGACACCGCATCGCAAGTAGACGCGTATTTTTCGCACCATTTTTTTATCCTCGTCTGCTTACGAGTTATTACACTTAACAACTTAGTGTATAATTTGATATAGTTAATATTTAAAGACCCATTAGTTACCGCTGGGTTGGAGTGTCCGGTAAGTGACTTGACCAAGAACACATACGCTGATCAGTATTAGTACCGCCGTCGAGCATCGAATCGAAAACACTCTGGTTACGATGCAGGCGCCCAAACCCCCAAGCTATGGCACCGTACAGAAATATGTTTGTGTACGCATTGCATAAAAACATTAATTTATTTCATTTTCAGGTCAGCAAATGAGCACACCGCAATACCAACCTCATGTTAACACCTACCGACCCCAGACTCAAATACACGAGACTCTCTACCGCCACCAACTGCCCGTTCCATCCTTGCAAGCCCCCATGACTACGTCACCACCCGTCACCAATAGTTACAACGGCGTTGTGGGCATGCCTATGACGTCACAAGCTGTGACATCACCGGTCCCGACCGCGAAGACGACGCCGAAGCGGGCACGGACCCGGAAACCGCGCAGGTCTTCCAAGTCGAAAGCGGCGGAAGCAAAACCGATTACGTCATCAGGAGACACGATATTCTGGAATGACGTCACACAGAATCAGACGCCGCCTCTCTACCGCGCCCCGGCGGCCACCGCGATGACGAGCCAGCCGAAGGTTTTTCAAATGACTTTCCGCGATAAACACCAGCGCCCACAAGCGACATATAACGACAGTTTTGCAACGTCGGCAGAAGGCGCCTCGTGGTCAATACACCCGCCTTCCCCCGGCTTGAAATCGGTGGCAAACTCCTCTGTGACGTCACAAAACAACACGCAGAACTTAAACCTGAACGTTCTCCTGAGGCAATTCTCCTCCAAATCAGAGGTAAGAAACTACAGTCATTTCCAAAGTTCGATATTCTAAGTTACCAAGTACTTACTCCTAACTGGCGCCACGGACAAGTTGTTATTGCTAGTTGTCTATAGACTACAGGAACAGGCTTAAAGCTCAACGCTATTATACCATTGTAGGCGTATGCGTCACTGGACAAGACACATAATGGTAGTTACTTCAACCCGGGGTCAATAATTCGTCGTCCTAATGCCAAACCATACAGAAAATAAAAAAATCTGCACCAAAAACGATCACCTACAAAGTTGCGTATATGGTAACTCGTATGTTGGTACGAGGTAATCATAATTTTTGCTATGACATGCGAGGATAAATACCTTACATTGATTTATTCATATTTGTTTATATGTTTCAATTTCTTCTTCTTCCCAGGGCCGTGACATGAATAACAACGCCCTCCCGCCCTCTCTTGCGACACCTACCGGTTTCAACGAACCAGCTCCATTTACATCACCCGACACCCACTGTGATCTCATCAAGAACTCAAACCTAAACAACAACACGAAACCGTGTCGATTCGTCGCATCCGTCACCGCCACCACGATTTCGTCACCTGCGTATGACGTCACGAGCGCCGCCGAGACGCCTGTGACGTCATCAGAGGGCGCCCGGCAAAAAGTCAGTCTTCTTGAAACCCTACTGTTAAGCAAGGACGATTGAGCGGCCGGGAATTCCCTAAATCGACACTGAGTCGTTAACAAATGAGGTGTAAACGAGATTGGTCGCACGTAGCACTCCAAGAAGTAGCAATAGCTTAGCAAAAAGGGAATTTTCACTGTTGCGTTTTCCCTTTCTTTTAAGCTGTTGCCACTATCAGACACTCCACCACAGCTCACTGTATGTCGTCAACCCCACGGTATTCCCACCCAAGTTTCAAGCGTCGTGCCTTTGCTTCTCAGCGTAAAGATTTCGCCAGGTGTATCCTTACCCAGAGGTGTATTGTGAAGTCCCACCCCACGCAGCGCACAGCTCTGCAATATTTCGCCTTTGCAATATTTCCCACGTCCCATGTTCCTTACGTGTTGTTTTTATACATAGGTACCTTTATTCGTCGTTCTTTCCCACCCTTATTACTCTTATTATTCTTATCGGGTAGTTTGTTATAACATTGCCCCCTTCGCGTTTTCTCTCTCAACCCAATCGATTTTGGATTCACGAACTTCCCAGGTGCTTCCCCTTCATCACGACTATCACTGCTGCCTTAACTGTTTACTAGAATTCCCCTAACGAAAAATCCCCCCAGTAACCCCCCCCCCCATAAGGTATTTCCCCAGCCCCACAGCCCTAACAATGCCTCAAATTCAAAACCCACGATCCAAGCCGCTTTAACCCCACTCACATTCAGGGAAAGCCCCTCACTCCAATATACCCCTCCCCTCTTCCACAACGTAATATATCTCTGGTTGAATTTTCAGTTTTCAGTGAATCTTAATAAACCGAAACCCTCTCAGTTGCGTCTCTCAACACCTGTTTATACAAGAACGAAATCTTACTCTATATATAAAAGCTCGACAAACAATGTTACAGTTCACCTGTATTGTACAGAACGCGGTATGAAAGAAAGTGAAGTTCGACAGTATAGCAATATAAGTACACGTACAACCCACATTAGTAACAAAAACAGCGGTTCTTAAGAATAAATAAGTTTCTCTGTGAAACTTTCATCTACATAAAATTTAATTTTATGACGTCATCAAACTTTTCATGACGTCATCATGATCTTCGACCATTACGTCACTGGTCGTCCATGGTAAGATACACCCACCAATATACGGCATTAAAACCGACAAAAGCTACGGGAAAAATAATCCTTGAGTATTCGTCGATTCGTTCTAATCGTGTCACTCTGTGACGTAATGTCTTAATCTTTGTGACGACACATCCGTTCTTCACGTTTTTCGCTCCAGGGTTGCGCTTTCTGGTCGAGAAAGTCGAATGTTCGAAATCGCTAAAGCCTCGTTTACTGATAGCATCCTCTTCTGAATAACTTACTGCACGTAATTTGTCTAAAAACATTAACTTTTGTAAGATACGTGGTATATGCTCAGTTTCATTTGAAAATAACAGCCGAGAGAGCAAAGTGACGGCAATCTGTTTAATAGAAGTAAGCAGTAATGTGACAGCGGGCACAAATATACATGAATTTGCCATTTGCGCCTGGCGTATACGGCTCCTACCTTACACATACGACAAAACTTTACTGTCGAATAATATCTAAAAACACACTTACTTGTATTACTAGAAGTTTGCCACTTCGGTTCGCATTCTCTCTAAAACGAAATTAACAATAAATTCTTAACAATTCGCTGAATTACGTGTAATAAATAAATGAACAAACGTATATTTTACCCTCGCGTGTCCGGAAAACGACCGTAGTTAAACACGGGTGTTCTGTTTCATACACCACAGCTTACGAGTTACGAATTATGTTACTTAACCATATAGTAGGGTGGGGCAAGATGGGAAACCTTTAGCGCGGAATACCTAAATAACCTGATCGTGTTTTAAACCATTAACGGTCTACTGGAGTCGTAAGAATACGGTTTTATAATTAGTTGAATTTCTTTGTTTACTACCAAATATGACTTTTACAACATTCAAAACTACCATAAATACCTAGGAGACACGATATTCCAGAATCGTGGCTTACAAATTTAAACATATTATGACGTCAAATGATTTGTGACGTCATACCCTATTTCCGCAATGATGTCATACCTGATCATTGACGGGATAGGAAAACACTGCTTCTTCTTCTATGTCGATTTCAACATGCCCTCCGTTTTTAGGTTTGTTTTTACAGTCGTTGTGTTTTCTTTCATATAAAGAATAATCAAAAAATAGTGTAACAATATTCCACGATTTATTCCCAGAGATTTTAATATTAAATATATAGTAGGGTGGGTGTGATGGAACACTTAAGCAATATTACACAATTAAATCAAACTATAAAAAAGGTTTTTAAGTGATTCCATGAATTAGTACTAGCATACCTTTATTAATTAAGAACATTTCAAAAGCATGTATTAAACACGCAAAAATGTATTAAGCGATTAGAACACCAACAGATTCTGTTTTTGTCCGTTATTATCGTGTTTTTATTTTATTACAAGCTTTTGTGTTTTAATCGAACAGTTGTGTTCCGTTGTATGGTTTCAACGCCATTTTTGTTTTTTAATGACATTTTTGCCTTTAGCCAAAACCTAAAATATCTCTCCGCTGGATATCGGTCCCGTGTTTGCTGTTGATCAATTGACTCACCCGTCCAATAGTTTGTTCGCTTTGGTAGCGTAGCGTCGTACAGTGAAGTGCGCTCCAGCATACTCCATTAGTGCAGCGAAAATGAAGCCATAGCAAACGCAAACGTAGAAGTCGATAGCTGTGGATCAATAAACACATTGGTTTACTCAACAGCAATGAAAGGGTTTTAAAACCCGAAACACGAGATATGAATATAGGATTTGGTTTATCGCATACGCTAATGCATTAAATTTATTCCCGCATGTCACGTCTTATGCTTGCGGTATAGTAGACCTGTCAGTTGGTTCCTGTTCAAAGTAAAATTAAATGAATATATTGAATATCACTTTAAGAAGAATCTTTGCTTTAAAAATGGGATTCGTTTTCCGTTTAATTGATTAATATGTTTTCCAGTATAAGTGCTAGAAATACCTGCCCGACCAAGACGTTTTTTTGGATTTGCTCCAATACAGCGGTGGTACTAATGGGCTGCTCGTTATATTATGCACAGGCAGTATTGGGAATGTTACGTGTACATCAGACTGTTTTGCGCATGATATAAAACGATAAAAGCTTTAATGTTTTCTTTATTTAAATATTCGTAAAGATATACACTATATGGTACAGTGGGGAAAAGATGGGACATGTTTACACTCTATTTTATCGTCCCATTTGGTAGTAAACATAGAACATTTATAGAATTATATAAACTTATCCTCACGACTATAAAATAGCGCTGTTAATTGTTAAAAACACGATAAATAAATATTAGATATGATATATCTGCCATAATCGTATCCATCTTACACGTTTTAAAAAAATAGGGTTTAATTACTACACAAACAGGTTACCATAATTAAAGTTTGTGCTGTTTTTTTTTCAAAATTCCATATCATATTTTTAGGCAAAGTTAAGATAAGAAAAGTGCATTGAATGCTTTTGTCACCAAAAATAGTTCAAATTGAATAAATGTAACTTACTTTATCTTTTACGTTACAGGAAAACGGCAGTCGTTTAACATGAGTGTTCTGTTCCATACACCTCGTGCCAGCTTACGAGTTTCCATGTATGTAACTTTTTTGGTGATTATTTTTTGAGACTTTTTTAATTTTGTCAATGGCGGATAATTTGGACAACCCATTAGTGACCACTGGGTTGGAGCAATCGCCGTTAAGTGTCTTGTCCAAGAACACTTATACGTCCTGAATGGTAGCAGCGACGAGCCTTGAATCCATTACCGCCCTGTGTTATACAGGCAGGCGCGCTAACCACTTTGTCACGACGCTGTAAATTCGCTACTGTGCAATTAACCTACCTTTTATGTAAGAGGTGGATTTGGGCCCACTGTTATAAACCCCAATCATAAGAGTGGTCATTGAAAGTACTGTGGTTGCCCCCAGGCCGACCCGGGCTGGTACTGAATTCATATTAATCCAAAACGACACCCATGATAGAATGACCAGTAAAACAGATGGCAGATAGGTCTGCATTAGAAAGAATAGCATGTTCCGCTTGAGTCGAAATTCAAGGATCAGTTGAGAGTAATTGCCTGAAAACGAAGTAGTATTGGAAAATACGGGAAAAGCCGACATCCATTTGGATATAGTACTGTGGGGTAATATGGGACATCTTTAGCACATAATATCCAAATATCTTGATCGTGTTTTGAATAGTTAACAAAGGTTAATGGAAGTCATGAGGATACGTTTAATCACCGAGTCACCTAAGCTGCGAAGTCGCCAATATTTTACAACGTCTATGTTTTTAATTACAGTCAATCCGAACAGTCCATTACCACTGGCTTAGACATTGATTTTTAAGGCCTGTGTTTCGTATATTCGCGATTAATTATAGCAAACCGACTGACCTAGTGCTGCACTATGCAACTCTCTGTATACTGAACATTTTGTCAAGTTGAATTGCAGCAAAACAATATTATCCATTCCCGTCACAGATCCGCTGGGGGAGCCACAGCTCTCCTCTTTGTCCCATTTATAAATTAAGTCCTGTTCGGTAAAAGACCCTGTTAAAAGTATGATTCAATAGTCAAATGTGTCTATATTAAATTTAAGCCAAATTGCTTACAGCTTTCAAGTGCAAGTTTACATGCTTGTTCGTCCATCGGGTACTTGTGTAACTTCATAGTACAAGATACCTAAACATGGAAGCGAATTTATAATTAATTTAGCAGAAGTGCAGTATCTTAAACCAGGTACAAGTTTGTTAAGATCATATAGTTACTGAATCTATAAGTAAATTCAGAAAATAATGAAAATTAAATATAGTAGGGTGGGGGAAGATGGGACACCTTTTTATTCTATTTACTGGTCACATTTGGTAGTAAACATACAACATTCAAAGAATTATAAAACCATAACTTTACGGCTTCCATAGATCTTTGTTAATTGTCAAAAACAGGATCAGGATATTTAAATTGTATGTGATAAAGGTGTCCCATCTCCCCCTACCCTACTATATAATGCAATACGGGTTTAATATGCATCGCAACCTATTTTTCTGTCTGCATTGACTAAATATACCCCTTTAAGGAATATAGTTGTTTTAAGTATTTAAAAATGCACAGGATCTATGCGAAATAAAAGCATCATAAAATCCATCATACACTGCATGCAAAGCACAAGGTGTACCGCTGTACCACTAATGCTTCCACGGAGGTTACCACATACAACCTAATGCTTTCAGTAATGTTTTCAACGGCGACAGAAAAGGATTATTAAAATTCGACATATTTTAAAATAAAAAAACAACTACTGATAGTGTACCCTATTTGTTGCCACGTACCGTACTCGTAATTCGGAGCACGTATAGAACGGTTCCGTCCGGATATAACCGGATCAGTCCATTCCTTGTTGTTACGTCATGAATGAAAGAGGTGTGTGAATTCACTATATAAGTATCTGGGACCCAAATTCTATTACCGAGGGACCCATCCATTGTCAAAATCTGCGCAAGTGTAAACCGGTTAAAACTTCAAATTAAGCGATATAGCAAGTTCAAATTCCATCCACTATTGTCCCATTTAATGGTAAACAAACAGTATTTATTGAAATATAAATATGAATTCCCACGACGAAAAAAGAGCATTGGTAATTGTTAAAAACACGATTAGAAAATAAAGTATTATGTACTAACGGTATCCCACTGACCTACTATGTATCCAAGATTACGAAAATGAACGTTAATAATATGAACACAAATAGGCAAAAAAAGCTAGTAGACCAGAAAAACAGTTGTTTCTAAATTAATGACAATTTCTGTCGGGTCTTCCGCTGGGATTCACATTAATAAAATTATTTCGTTTTCTTTCACCTGGGAATATCCGCGTGCGCTTTTTGTTCCGTCTAGGCGAGTGTCCTTCCAGAGTTGGTGTAATGTAAATGTTACGGTGTACTCCTGCGTGGAATCATTTCAATTATCAACCGACATATTGATTACACAGAATGCAATTAGTGCGAGACACCAGCCGCCCTGAGATTTGCGATCAAGTAACAACGTGCAGTTAACGATTTCATGGTTTGCTTTAGCTTTATGATGAGGCAGTAGGCCACATAATCTAGGTCAATTAAAAATCACTCTGTTGTATAGAGCTTACGTTTATTATTATTCGTGTACAAGTTATAAAAAGTTTGTGTTTTCCAAAACTTACCATGTCGGCGTCTGATATTCTGTCCAAACCAGTAACTGAAAGCGATACGTTAACCACAATAGGTTTCCCTGTAAAAACACACAGTTTTTATCAGTTGTATTTACTTATAATAAAGGGTTTAAGGCGCGACACTTTCATTATTGTGGGCGTAACTGTTTTTGGGCAAAACAACAATCGACAAATGCTTCAAACCAGTGGTTTCTTGTGGGTTGTATAGTAGGGTGGGGAAGATGGGACGCATTTTTATTCAATTTTCTCGACCCATTTAGTAGCTAGTGACAAAACATTCAAAGAAATATAAAACTATATCTTCATGTCTCTCATATACCATTGTTACTTGTTTAAAATACGATCAGTATATTTGAATGTTCTGTTTAAATGTGTCCCGCATCTTCGCCCACCCTACTGTTTTTCATCTGTGATTTTTTTATGTTCCGGTTTCATTTGTTTTAGTAAACTTCCCGTCGTATTTAAATAAAGCAGAAATTTTTACCAAACTCAAAATTCAAACCATAAGAACGATTATAAATAAATACTAAGAAATACTGAAACTTCGTTATTAACATGTTACATCGTTAGTGCGGGGATAAAACGGCAAATATTTTTAATGTACCGCAAGCAAAAAAGTTCGAAAACTATTGCAGTGTAAATGCTTTTAAAGTTTGCATTTCAAAGTCACTTGTGTGTTCTTGGGCAAGACAGTTTGACGGCAATTGCTTCAACTCAATGGTCACTAAAGGTTGTCTAAATTATCATCCATACATGGGAATAATAAAAAAATCCAAAAAATCACCCGGCCACAAAGTAACATACTTAGTAACTCGTAAGTTGGTACGATGTGTGTGAAACAGAACACCCATGTAATAATGACTGTCGTTTTCCAGGCACACGAGAATACATTAAGTCACATTCATTCATTCATAGCCTACGGCTCGTATAACCCCCAAAAGTTATTATTTTCTAGCAAACGAATCGATTACAATTCTCTATGTGTCTAATTATCGTCTATCGAACAATTCTAATCAACATATTCAGTATTGGTTTCGCATAATAGGAATTATAATTGGCTTTGTTTTAAGAAAAGTTCTGTATTGATGGAACGGATAATTTACCGACATCGGCACTGGTTGTTAATTATTCATGCGGAATAAATCATAAGACAGACAATGTAGTCAGTTATATGACAGGCATACACGAAATCTTCACTGATTCCATATTGATCTATCCCTGCGGTGTATGGCTTTTGACTTTAATTTCACTCGCAATAAATCCGTACAAAGTGTTTTGGATATAAAGTTGAATGGGGGAGACGGGACACCTTTTTATTCTATATTTTTCGTCCCATTTAGTAGTAAACAAAGAACATTTAAAGAATTATAAAACCGTATCCTGACGACTGCCATAGACTGTTGTTAATTGTTAAAACACGATCAGAATATTTGGATATTATGTGCGAAAGGTGTCCCATCTTACCCCACAGAACTAAATATTTAAAAAAGTTTATAAATGTTTACTTTCGACCTTATTGTATAAACTAATTATACATTCTTTCAAAAAACATGCGTAGTTATATTTAATATATCTTTCTTGTACGACCCAAAGTGTACACGGTGGATTGTTTGGACAATCCCTTTCTAATTACAACGCCGCTTTTAAGCCTCTATACTTAAGTCGTGTCTTTAAAGAGACTAAAAGCATTTATACCTTTTGCTGTATATAGGCAATTAAATACAAATTGAAATCTAAAATCAATATAAATAGAGGTCAACTAAAGTCATGCGCGATTTTTTATGGTGCAGTTTTAAGTATTAAGTCGATTTGTTATATATAGTTAAAATAACATTATATTTTGTTGTTTCTTCGCTTACAACAGCAAGGATCATATTAGTTTAACAGCATAGCGAACAGAAGGGAATTAACGTGATATATAATCTCTAAATGGGCATTTCACCTATTGTTCCAAGAAATTGTGTATTATTGGAAAAAATGTGTGTTATAACGCTTTCATAAGAAAATTTACAAAGTGTTGCTATTTCACACATCAAGACTTAATAAAATATGCTTGCCGATATATATATATTTGGCTTTTACCTGTATCAATGCCTGGTCTGATGTATTTGTGATATCGGTCTGGATCCAACATTGTTTCAACGACTGCACCGTACTTAAGATTTCTGAGCGGATTTCTCCAGTATCTTGACTGTGGGCCGCCCCTGGAGAATACGATGTTGTTTAAATTTAGCAGTGATTAGGTTGCTTAACGAACCGAGAACTCAGATTAGAGTCTTATCGATTGCTTGTAAAGCGGTATAAGCTTGAAATGCTGCATGAATAGCGTGGGAGTTGTTAGCCTAAAATCTATACGGAAATTTGTATGCCATACAGTATAGGGTGGGGGAAGATGGGACACCTTTTGACTCTAGTTTTTCATCCCATTTAATAGTAAACAAGACACATTCAAAGATTTATAAAACTATATCCTCACGACTCTTATAGACCATTGTTGATTGTTTAAAACACGATCAGGATATTTGGATATTATGTGCTAAAGGTGTCCCATCTTTCCCCACCCTACTATATATAGCATATGCCGCTGAGTTCAAAAGTATTTGTTTTTAATTATATATATGGTAGGGTGGGGGAGATGGGACACTTTATCAGACGGGCATTTATTTTCATTTTCAGACCAGACTTCTTTAATTGTCAGACGAAACTTTTTTTTGAATGTTAAAAACTATAACAGTAGGGCAAGGAAAAGAATGTTTAAACTTGATTTTCAAAGCGTACAGTATTATTTCGTGTTATTTACGTGTATTCCTGATAATAAATACACCTATTAGTCAAAATTAACAATGATTTTAAACTGTCCCGTCTTATCTTGTGTTTTTCGAATTTGTAAAATTTCACCTGTTGTGTGGATTGCTAATAATTCCTCGTGTGTTTTGTTATATTTTTTTAATTTATTGTCACTTAAGAAAGGAATGATAATACTAATTCTTGGTATCAACCAAAAACAACCATCTGTTCTGATTTAGGAATATTTGGCAATATGTAATTCAGTGTCCCATCTTCCCCAACGTAATACACTTTCCTTTTTTCATTATACTTAATGTCTCATTTTTATAAAAGTGCGCTTCACGTAAAGCATCAAGTCTGTTTCCGTTCTCTTCTGATATTAAAATATTACAGTTGTAAAAGTTCAGATTGATTAACAGTGCGCACGTCTTGCTATACTTTAAACATCAAATATTCACGCTAATATGTTCTTCAGGAGATAGTTGGTTCTTACTAGCACACCTGGGCGAGGTGTTTAAACTAACCACTTTAATTCGTATAAAGTTTTAGTATGAAAAATAAACCAGGACTGCAAATGCATCGAACTTGTTAAAACTAAAGTTAAAGATAATGAAACAGTAATCGAAAGCTTAAACGGCTTTTTTTGTTTTTGGTCTATAGTGTTTTTAATTACAACTTATGTATGCTATTTAAACCATATACCATAGTATTATCATTATACATCAGCAACTAACTGAACATATAAGTTTTGTTAACGTTAAAATCAAATTACAAGAAGTTAAAAACACTAATAAGACATAAAACTTACCTTCCAGATTCAGTTGTATTTATAAGCAGCCAAGACAACACGAAAATTTGCAAAACTAACTGCATAGTAACAAACTTCTCTAATAATTGATTCTAATCAAACAAGAACATGAGATAAAACAGAATCTGCTATCGTAGAATCCCAAACGATACCAGGTCCCGCAGGCTAATGCTATTTTTATTGTTCTCTCTTATACCTTCATTCACAAGCGCGGTCGAGTTGGAATGGACTGCACTCGCAAGCTGCATGTCCTTTTACCCACGCCTGGCATTGCGCAGACCACCGGAACAGAATCGATACGCAATAGTTGCAAGCCTTTATATATTAGTATGTTTTGACTTTTGGTATAGATGTTGATGGTCAAACTAAATCTTATTCTTCGTTAGTTCATTGTTACAACGAACTAACGTCAACTATTTGTTTATTATATTGCTTTTATTCATTCAGTTTTACATGGCTTATACTCAATACATTAAGTAGGCCATGAGTTGTAACGGTAAGGTTATGACTTCGAAACTCGTTTTATAAGTTAGTGTGTACAGCTACTGAACTAAGATCGTCAAACAGAGATGTCACGTAAGAATACCCGATTTGAGTAATATAGAATGTATAGTTTTTCCTTTTATTGGTATATATTTTGCAGTTTTAGGGGTAATAGCTTAATAAACATTCAGTACGCTGACGCTGAAGGTTTGCTACCGAACTATAAATTCAATATATAGTAGAATGGGGAAAGATGGGACACCTTTTCGTTCTATTTTCTCGTCCCGTTTGGTAGTAAACTTTCAAAAATTATAACACTGTAACCAAAAGACTCCAATAGACCGTTGTTAATTTTTTAAAACACAACAAAAGTATTTAGATATTATGTGCTGAAGGTGTCCCATCTTCCCCCACCCTATACTATATGTCCTGACGCCATGGCGCAGTAGTTAGCACCCTTGGCTCCAGCTTTTAAGCCCAATCGCTACGACAATTTCTCCAGCCCAGTGGTGATTCTTCTTACTATTTGTGTTCTTTTGTGTTTTCCTTATCATTATTTGACCTGGTATTTTGCATTCCTGGATACTGTTATTTACGCACGACTTGTTTCCTGTTCCTGTTTCAACGTTTCCGCGTGTTCCTTTATTGCATTCATTGCAGTTAGTCTAATAATTGCAACTTGTGACGTGCCGCGCATTGCGCGCCTTTTCTCCTTCCAGTTTTAGGTGTAACAAGCAGTTCTCGTATAGTACTGTTTTTTAGCTAAAGGTCGCAGCATTGTTTTGTTGGGCAAAGGGTATATTATTGTAAGCGAACTATATCGAATCGTTTAGAAAAGCGTTATCGAGTTGTCGTTTATGTGGTTTAACAGTTTAGTGTATATTTTAATATTATTCATTTCTATGCAGTTTCTATTAAATTACATATTTCTATAGTTGATTCGTATTCAGTGTAGCTCATAACAGACTACAGCAGTCAGGCCCCGCGATTGGCCGTTAAAGCAGCGTCCCCGACTATAAACCACAGCTATAAAACGTAACATTTGTAATAAGATTATGTACAACAAAACGTAAAAACTGCATTCAATTTATTCTTCAGCAGGATTTCTGCATTTTGGTTAATCTTTAATGCCAGTTTAAAGTAAATGGAAGTGGGGAGATGGTTTGTTTTCATTCACTTTTATCGTCTAGAAGTAAACTCGAGCGGTTGAGGTTGGTTGCCCTCACTAAATGTCGTATAACTTATTTATTATTTAGCACAGTTCCGATTCATATAGGCTACCCCGCGCCCGTTTATGAATTAGTAGCAAATTTTGTAAGACATTATTATTTTTCTTTTGTATACCTGACAACTGTCAGGTCCCGTGGCATAGTAGTTAGCGCGCCTACCTGTAACCTAGAGGATGGTGGGTTCAAGGCTCGATGCTCCCACCATTGTGGGCGTGTGTGTCCTTGGGCAAAGACATTTAACGGCAACTGCTCCAACCTAATGGTCACTAATCGGCTGTACAAATTATCAGCCATACAAAAAAATCTCCAAAAAATAACACAAAGTAACATACATTGTAACTAAGCTATAGCACGAGGTGTATGAACCAGAACACACGTGTTATAACGACTGTCGTTTTCCGGCCACGCGAGGATAAAGTACGATTCATTCATTCAAAACAACATTAAATCATATGGCCGCACTAACCTATATACATCATATCCAGCATTTTGCAACCCAACTTTCTATAACAACATCAATAAATCTATAATAGGCTGCTACATTTATCTTTTTTTACATGTCAGAAAATTTAAAAAGTCCATTACCGTAGAGCCAACCTCATAAAATAATGAGTTTTTCATTTGTGCTTTTCACTTGCGCAATCATTGCGTTTCACGTTGTCTGTTGTACATAAGTATCGACCATGGCTTTAATTCTTTAAATGGTGCACGAAAATGATTTTAAACTAAATAGGTATAATACAGTAAAGTGAAAAAAGAAGGGACAAAAATATATTGCCAAATGTTTTGCAAAAATAAAATACTTGACGGTTGTTTGGTGATACCACGAAGAATTAGTATTATAGTAGGGTGGGGAAGACGGGACACCTTCAACGTCTATGGGAGTCGTAAGGATACAATTTTATAATTGTTTGAACGTTGTTTGTTTTCTACCAAACGGGACGAGAAAATAGAAAGCAAAGATTTCTCATCTTCCCCACCCCACTATATCATTTCTTTATTAATTGACAACAATTTAAAGAGATGTACTAAAACGCACTAGAAGTTATTTACCGATTCACACAACAGTTTAGTTTTACCAATTCGAAAATAAACAGAGTAAAATGGGTCAGTTTAAAGTTATATATAATGAAATTGTTCGTCTATATATTGAATGGGTATCGCCGAAAGGCACGTTTTTGCCAAGTATAGTCTTCTCTAGCCCTATTATTTAGGCTTGTTGTTTAGGTTGTGCTTATGAAGTGACAATCTTGCCTTCACTAGGTGTCGCTCGGAAGTAGTTTCACTACCAATTGTTACGGCGTGCGAGTCTCCCAAGGATTGACCATGGTCCATTTAATGTATTGAGATAGGCCATGGTTGGACGCCACTCTTAGTCTCCTAAGGTCTAATTCCAATTGTCGTTTTGGAATATCTGGTCTCGATTATTAAGACGACTCGGCCATTATTAAGTCTGTGTTAAACAAGACTCGGAAAGCATCTGAGTATATCTTTATTGTTGATTCGTATTTGACGGTGCATAGATTACAAGAGTGGGCATAATTACTTATTTAAAGAACTCTTTATGCCTTATTCACACCTGCATGCTTTATCCGCAGCAAGTAACAAGTATAGTTGGATAGGGTAAATTGAAAAGCTATATATAGACAAGTTGGGACATTTTTTCAATCACCATTTCGGGTGTCCACTTGATAACTGTTGGGTTAATATTGGGAATTAGATAAATACATCATTTTATAAACACACAACGTTTGTTATAGTAGTTCACGATTATTTTTAAAGCCAACTCCAACGAATATTTGATGAAAACATTTTAATATTACACCGGTGTTTTATATGCAATTACCTCACGAACCCGCGTTAAAGCGTCCCATCTTATTCCAACCCTGCTATATAATATTCACCTTGAAGGTTGCTTTATTTCTGCAGGTGACGTTTCTCCCAAATTGTAGTAATATGACGAATTAGAGCACCCGCCGCGCGGTAAAAGTTCCCTTAAATGTTACAAAATTGTTTTATTAGATCTTCTATGTTAAACGCAATAAAGAGCCATCAAGCAGAAAGTGTTATTTATATTTTTTTACCAAAACCGTCATTTTTTATATGGTTGGTGTATATTACATAATGCCAATGTTAAATTGCCGCTTCAACGCTTTTAACAAATAAAATGCATCCCTACTATTTTACCTGGGGCGGTCGTCGCGCACCAGTAGTTGTTAGAAATTATACGAGCAGTCAGCAGTGCTTGGGGTATTTGGACGGATTGCAGTATTAGCCTAACTCATGGAACATTTTTATATAGCAGCGTTTGTGTATTTGATTACAGTGAAATATTACCTGTTGTAATTAATATGTCTTTGTCTGACGATGCAATCGTATGTGCATTGAAAGAACAGTTTGGGTTCGAGGTCGAAACAATCAAGTCTCTTGACGGATACGAAGATTTTAATTTTTATGCAAAAGAAGTTTCAAGTCAAAGAGAATTAATGTTAAAAGTAAAAAGGCCTTTACACGACCCTGGTAATTTGTTGTTTTTGGAATTTATGGCACAGTTCGATGCAGTCACGCTTCGCCGCAAAAATGGACACTATTTTACAACATAATTTTGTTTTTGGTTCTATTTGTTCAATATAATTTACATTATTATTTATGGCATATAGCTTAAAAATAGCTTTATAGCTCTGCTGGCATAGTTCACCAAACTATGTGGCATATCTGGTTGTTTTTCTGTGGAAAGAGTTGTCTGCTCGGACACTGAAAAACCAATGAGTCATTTATAGGGGGACAGTAAGTAGCCAAATTTTAACATCGGTTTATGGATAGTACTAGGAATTAAATTTACACTTTCCATTGACCGTTTTCGATTTATCTTCTTCCATATTTGCACCGTTGGCGTCGCGAAAACTTAAATTAAGCCCAGGATGGACTATTTGTAAATCAACTACAAAGTGTGACATTTGTCCTTCAAGGATTTTATATTTTTTTACTAACAGAGAGTCCAACTTCGGATGTTATGCGGAAAGCAATGATTCATTTGCGGTGCTATGGTGTTCTAGCCCCAGAACCAATTCAAAACCGCCACGGAAAATACGACAGCTCTTTCAAGTTTGGTAAGTGGTAAAAGTTGTTGTGAAATCAATCAACAAAGTCCTAATAAATGTGTTCCCAAATTTGATCACCTGTATATGATATAGTAGGGTGGGGGAAGATGGGACACCTTTAGCACATAATATCCAAATCGTGTTCTAAACAACTAACAACGGTGCATGGGAGTTGTGAACATATAGTTTCATAATGAATGTTTTTTGCTTACTACCTAATTGAAAGAGAAAGTAGAATGAACAGGTGTCCCATCTTCCCCCACCCTACTATATACACGCTATTGCTAAGCTCCGGTGTTTTTATCTTACACTGACCCTGATTCACTTTTACCAAATGTCAATCCGTGATATTTTATTGTAGATGATCCTGTTGGAAAGAGGTTTTTGGAGCTTTACACTTTTGTGCCTGGCAAAACTGTTGCGGACACTTTCTGGACACCGAAATCTATGGAGCATATGGCTGTCAACGTTGGCCAACTGTGCGCGAAAGTAACAATGGCATTACAGGCAGGGCTGATTAGTTGTTTATACAAACCCAATTAAGTATAAGGCGGGTTCACACTACGGGCGGTAAAAGCGCTGCCGATGGAAGAGAGCGATTGTCGGCCGATATGTCTGCCGACAAAGCATTTACACACAAATGTAAAATCACCTGGTATCCTGTTCTGTTTGGCGGGAAGTTGTAAAATAAATTAATAGTTTTAACGTAAATATGCGATTAAAGTAGACGAAAATACCCAGGAAAGAATATAATTTCGTTTAGCAGGCATTGGATTTTAAAGTTTTTAACGCAGATGCCGAATTTAACAAGGATTTGGCTAATGTTATATCTGCCTCTATATTCCATATAGTTTGGTTTTATTTCATCATTCTACAAAGTAATTGTTAAAAATGCTCCTAACAATAGTCGCAAAACAACTAACGAACGTTGATGTTTTTAATATTATTACGCTAAATTTACAATATAGTATTCCTGCAACAAAATATATTCATTATTACATTCATATTTACTCGAAAATTATCTCAACTGTTTAATTTGCAGCGAAATAGTTGACGCGAAAACGGTTACTTTTCGCCCCAAATTAAACTGTTCATCGCTAGCTATCATTGGCAGAGCAGAAACTGTTTCTAATCGATTTTCTGTTGCTCGTATCGCTAGTGATGGCGGAAGTGACGTCAGAAAATCGCCAGACTCTCTCGAATCGCCAGCCATCAGCGTTAGTGTGAACCCGTGCGCTAGTGTGAAAACAATTTGAATTAAACGCTCTTTTAGGTTGCCTATACGTCGTGGTGTAGCTTGCATTAATTAATATTTAATAAAACATTCAAATGGGATTTTCTGTTTTTTTTTCCAGACATTTACAAGCGACCTGGATATTCCGAATGTGATCTGGCATCCTCAGAATTTTATGAATTTCCAAAAATACGAGCGTTTTGTTCAAGATAAAGTTATGGCTGGAATTATTAAGGACTGCTTTAAACTGTTTGACGAAAATTTTCAAAATGCTAAAAAGAATCTACGAAAGGGTAAACATAATTAAAAGTTCTTAGTGTTATGGCATAGAGTACATTGGGGCAAAATGAAACATTAAGAAAAATATAGTTCTTTTTAATTATTCTTTTAAAAGTACCCATTTATTGATCAATAGTTGCGGTATCAATCTACAGTATTCTATTAGCTCAATAAAGCGAGCAACAAATGAGATTTTTTTATAGTTTTAGTTTTAATTGTGTGAGAAAAAAGGAAAAATGCACATGAACAAAATATGCAGCTTTTAATTAGGAAGGTATATCAAAGCCTCTAAGGGCTGTATATTTCATACTGTAGACTGTAGAGGTTTGTAAGATTACCCCGCCCTATACAATATGTGTAGTAAAGTGGAAGAAAACGGGACACCGTTAGCATATAGTATCCCAATATCGTGATCACGTTTTTAAACAATTTAGAGCGTTCTATTAGAGTCTTGAGGATGCAGTTTATTAAATCTTTAATTGCTTTGTTTACTACTAAATGGGACGAAAAAAAGAATAGTAAAATGGTTCCACCTTCCCCCACCCTACTATCTATTGTATGATTTTTCGGTACACAGTATATTTTAATATCTCCAGGTTTTATTCATTGTGATTTGAGTACGTCGAATATAATACTTGGTGAAGACGAGAGATATGGCGTGATTGACTTTGAATTGATCTGCAAGAGTTACATCGTCTTTGAGCTCTCGGCCTGCGTGGCTTATATAATGACAACTGCAGTACAATACCAGGGAGACCCCATTTTGTTGGCACAACTTGTAATTCGCAGCTATGAGCAAATTTTTCCGTTAAATTTTACAGAACGGAGATTTCTCAGTATCGCGATTTGTGCACGACTGGCGTCTTCATTTCTAATGGCAACTTACCAGGCTACCATTCAGCCTCATAACGTAGAATATCTATTTTCACAAGCTGGCAAATGCCCACAACTCCTTCATGTTTTGCTCGAGAGACGGGTAAATCGTAAGAAAGACGATCAAAGCGTTATCTAACATTGTCGACAAGTACTATGTATTAGTATCCATCACTTATGGTGTGGGATTAATTATCAATTTTATAAGTTTTAAAATTTGTATGTAGACCAAAATTTGTATACGGTGGGGTGGGGGAAGTCCCCACCCGACGAAGCGATTTTTGTTAACAACGGCGTATGGTGGTCATGAGGATGCGGTTTTATAATTCTTTTGAACCTTCTTTGTTTACTACCAAATGAAACGGGAAAATAGAGAGTGAAAAGGTGTCCCATATTCCCCCATTCTACTATATAAGTAGCTGGGTGGGAGAAGATGGGACATCTTAAAATATATATAATATCCAATTATTCTGTTCGGGTTTCAAATAAGTCGTAAGGATATTTTATTCTTTGATTGTTCTTTTTTACTACAAAATGGGACGAGAAAATGGAACAAAAAGTTGGGCCATCTTTCCTCGCCCTACTAAATTTTTGATTAAACATCGCAGCATACAGTGCTAAGTTAGCACTTTTTTCCATTGGTAACATTTTAACCTTTTTTGATATTAAATTGTTCAAATCTTGTTTTCTTTAGAAAAAAAGGTCGATTTTCCTGAAAATTAAGTTTGAAAACGTGCCGCGTGTGCGTAATCTGGTATGTAGAAAAACTAAAACAAAATAAAGTCCACATTTTATTATTGTATAGTACGGTGGGGGAAGATGGGACACCTTTAGCACATAATCTCCAAATATCCTAATCGTGTTTCAAACAATTAACAACGGCCTGTGGGAGTCGCAAGGATATGGTTTTATAATTCTTTGAATATTTTTGTTACTACTAAATGAGAAGAGACAATAGAATATATACGTGTCCCATCTTCCCCCAACCTACTAGAAGAAGGTTAAAAAAAAGAAGCATTCAATATATCAAATCGGAAAATAGAATTTTCTTTCGTTCTTTAGACACTACAGGAACCGTCAAAGTTTGACACTTTTTCGGATCTAATGTACTATCGCACCCGCAATTTTTTTACTCGAGCGTTTTTACGCGTTTTTTAAACGTTGTTTCGTGTTTTAAATATTCTTACTAATAAAATTCCCATTTAAATACTTTTTTATGTGTGAATATGAAAAGAGTGATCTGTTTTGTTCGAATAGAAACACTATTACACAAGCCAACGTAACAAAACTACTCGTGCGTGATAATATTTTGTGAAGTGCCAGCTGTTTTCTATTTTTCTTATTTTTTTAACGTAAATAATTAAGCTTATGCCACTAAGCTTGTTTTAATCAACCGTATGTGTATATAAGTTGAATAGGCAGACAAAAAGATGAAGTTTCTAAAAATATACGTTCATATGCCTGAATAACGAGTATACATCGTCTGTTGTTATATTATAGCCTGCTGTAAAAAGGTTCGGGTTTATCTCGTGTTGCTAAAATAAATTACACTCAATCTCAAATAATTAAGTTTGTTGGTCTGCCATAACTAGTATATAATGAGTTTTCATTTTAAAAACATCGCTCTAAGTTTCACTAAAAACAAAATAGAACCATTATTCTTTGGAAATTACATTCAGTCGGCTACTTAACACCGGTTTACTTTTTCTTGCGTTTTAGAAGTCTAGGATTGTCAATTAATTAGCTTCATAATAACATCTAAACTTCCTGTTCACTTCAAAGACTTAAATATGAAGATTCCTTCAACGGAAGATATAAAAGCAATTTTTAAACGACTTCGTTCCGTGAAAACAAATAAGGTACATGAGAGTCATGGGGCTACTACAACTTTAAGCTTTAATTGTTTCTAATCTGTTTTTTAATAAAGTTAATTTTTGTTAAATCAATATAAATACAGAAAACTTTACCTTTTTATTTTAATTTAATTGATTTATCATTGTAGACGTGTTTTGACTGCGCAGCGAAGAATCCAACCTGGGCCAGCATTACTTACGGTGTTTTTCTATGTATTGACTGCTCAGGTGTTCACAGATCTCTTGGTGTACATCTAACTTTCATAAGGTTAGTTGTGTAATGTAAATTCTATTTCAAAACTCACAATGGCGTTCGCGTAGTTTATCTAATATTGTGGCACAGTGGTTACAGCACTTGTATCTAGATAAGAGACAAGTTCGAGACTCGACGCTGCCAACATTGTGATCAAATTCTTCCTGGACATGGCTATTTAATTTAACTGCAACCTATTGGTCGCTTGTTGTTAAAATTACTATATGAAAAATCACCCATACATAATAAAACCTAAACTAAACCATCAACAAAGTTACATATGTGGTAAATCATAAAGGGGTACAAAGCCGAAGGTATAAAACAGCTTACCCATTTTATGACCACTGTCGTTGCATTTCCATATGAGAGTAATATAAGTTACATTTATTCATTCAATAAAACTAACCTAAATAGTAAATACACAAACTAAATTACACTATAATACAGTTCTTGTATTCCAGTTTTCATCCTAAAAAAGTAATTTATTCCTTTCTATCCAAGGTCTGTTGAGTTGGATCAAAAATGGACGTGGGACCAACTACGTTCAATGCAAGTTGGTGGAAATGCGGCAGCAAGAGCATTTTTTCGCTCTCATGGTTGTAACGTGGTATCAGACGATATACAGGCTAAATACAACAGCAGAGCAGCTGTTTTATATAGAGGAAAAATTGAAAGTCTGTCTGCTGAAGCTCTGAAGAAATATGACGCATCGGTTTGTGTTTTGTTTCTTTGATATGTTCTCTGGTCTACTTTATGTTTTCTTTATTAAAGTGTTTTTAAATCAATCAATTCTAATTTATCTTTTCACAGCAAGATGCAACTTAAAGTAAACATATTTATTGAAACATATTAGATGTTATAAATTAATGACATAAAACCCAAAACACTATTTCCTTGAATGCGCCCATATTGTACTAAATAAATATATTACAGTAATATTAGTTATTACCTTTCACTAATTAATTTGTAAAAAAAATAATAAGTATATATATATATTTGTGTGTGTGTAAATTACACAGTGTAATATTAAATACATGTATATAAGCATTTTAATACATAGGCTTTAATTTGATTTATTTGAGGCAGTTTTTAATTTTGAAGTTTTGTTGCATAGGTTCTTCATTTGCCGTCTAATATTGAAGATACTTCTGCAAAGAAAGTCTCCACAGCAGAAGAGGACTTTTTCAGCAAATATACTGGAGGAGCAGTTACTCCCGCTCAGAGCCTGAGTAAAGCAACTAAAAGATCAAACTCCCCTTCCCAGGGAATGAAGACAGTGTCCTCTTCACCTGCTCTTCTTTCAGTTGATCAATCAGATGAACAGGGTAGGATCTGTATTACTGTATTTTTTTACAACATATCGAAAAAGAAAGTGGTTATAGCAAAATAAAAATGTAATTGTTCTAAATCTAAAAAGTTTAAAGACCACAGGAAGTGTGTAAATTTAAGAAAAAAAAGATGTAAAATTGAAAAAGTGTATATACATTTATATCTAAATTTATAAAATTTTATTTATACATTTTGTTCACTTTGACAGCCAATGGAACTGGTTCACTGTCCAGCAAAGAACAAGTATTTTTTGATAAGTTTACTGCACAGAAACCACTGGCTCCTTCACCAAAACTTAACAAACAAATGAAAAAAACAACCCTTAAATCAGGAGGTACGTTTCAATCAATGCGTTTATTGCTGATTTTATTTGTACAATCAAAAATAGTTTTGTAGTATTGTCGGCTTTTTTTGTGGTCTGAGAGCATTAGTAGTTTTTAGACAAATATGTTGTTTTATTTAACTAACATTTAAAACAATAGTTCCAGGGTTTTTTATGCTGTTTAATTGAATAAATTTTCAATTACTTTTTTATATATATATATTTACTGAGATTTATATTTGAACAAACACCATTTCTATAACAGGGCCTAGTATAGATAAAGCTCTTTCGGCATGGAACCAGCCAACGACAGAAGACCAAAAACTATCTGACACCAAAACCACCTCATTAAGTGACAAGAAATCTAAAGAAGATGACTTTTTCAAATCTTTCACCAATTCTGAACCCACCCCAACTTTAACCCAAGCTAATGGGAATTCCCCAGGCCCCGCTACACCCCCAAATGAAAACAGCAGCTCCCCTGCATCAGATGAATGGCCAGATTTAGAGGATGATGGTGAAGAAAAGACAGAGAAAGAAACACCGGCTCCAAAGCCCCAGGCGGCACCTAAAGTCATTCTCGCTGCACCAACCCTAAGCTCGCTGTCTAGCACAAAGTCGTCGAGTATTATAACCAAGAAGAAGAAAGGTGAATATGCTTTTGGGTTAAAAATTAGACTTTTTTGGGGGTTTGGGGAAAATTTGCTTTTCCAGCTGCTGGGTGTGTGCGTACTTTTGTGTTGGTTTAATTAATTGAAACCTTAGCATACCAAGTATTTAGTTTAATGCCCTTTTTGGTTCAATGCTTTTTCACTAAAGTAGAACACTACCATATGTCCTGCAACCTGCAAATGTAGGGTTTTTTGTTATTTTTGTTTCATTTGTAACAAGATATTTAGTTGTTTTATGTTACCTGCAGTCTGCACTGTGTAAGCCTTACATTGTAACTAGACAATACTGGTTTGATGCTGATTACTAAAACTATTGATGGCACACTTTTTAGGCAAGATACAGAAGCGGTTCTTAAACTTTTTTGTATGCTTTTTTAACAAAGATGCTTATCAGATTTACCCTAATATGTATTATGATTTAAGTTAATTAAAAAGCGAAAACATCCAATTACATCAGTTATATTTAATATGGCAAATGCACTAGCTTTTTGGCAACGAGTTGTTCGATGTCTTGTCAAGTATTACAATTGGTACAATTTTTATGTGAATTTTGTTTGGTAGCTTATTTACCTTTCAAATATGAGAAATTTAACCCAGTTTAAGAAACGCTGAGACACAGGAATAGCTTAAACTCCGCGGTTACTTTCAACATAGCCTACATTGAACCTCTCGTTAAAAAAATCTGTGTATGAAAGTTTTTGAGACAAAACATATGTGTAAACTTGGTTATAACGAATGTTGTTGCTCTGCCATGCAAGGGTGAAATAAACATTATCAATACATGTAGCAGGAGCAAGTAAGAAGGGTGGATTCGGAGCACAAAAAGTGAAGACCAACTTTGATCATCTGGAAGCCCATGCAAAGAAGACGGAAGCCGAATCGAAGTCCTTTCCCTCCCGGACTCCTGCAGAGGAGTAAGTTCCATTATTTTAGATGTATTTTACAATTCTCTACATATGCAGGTCGTTATCTGTTCTTTTAAGGTTGCAAAGACACTTTACAAAAAGCAATAGCAGTTAGTTACATTTTTTTTTAAATAGGTGGCTTTAAAATGTTTTACTGCACTTACGAAAGTTTTATTATTGGAAAACATATGAGCATTATCAAATTTGACTTTGTCTATTCTTCTTCTGTAGTTGCTCAACAATATTTTGGGCACTATCTATTAAAAAAGACGATTTTAGTCTGCCACTGCGCTACTACTTTTAAGAAAAATTTGGCAAACGAGTCTAAAAAATGCCCTTTTCTTATTTATACCTTACTTTACTACAGGCCTATCTCTTCAAGACTAACATTATCTGCTGCTCTTACAAATGAAAAGAAGACCAAACACAGTGGGCAAAAAGGTGTCGTAAGTGAGAGGTTAGGAATGGCTGGTGGTGGGAATCGGACCAACGTATCACATTCTGCTTCTATACAAACCATAGAGCAAGTATGTATGCTGTTTATGTTGTTTTTATCCAGAGTTTTACATACCATAAACAATTTTGAGGTTGATTTTTTTGTGTGAAAGATGTTAGATAGTGATAACAAATTTAACAATAGGAAGTTATAAATTAAAATGGCCATACAGAGATGCTTAAAGGCATAAATATTGCATAAAAATCTAACTGTTAATGTAAAAAAAATTAGAAGGTGCGACAATGTATGGGTTTTTCTATTGGTAAAGTGCAGGTTTCTTCTTATGAAATGATTAATGAATATAAACAAATAAAAAATATTGACTTTATAGTATTTTGTGTTCAACTAAACAAAGTCACTTTAATGTTCAGTTTTATTTCTGTGGGGAAATGCGAGGTTACACTGGAGAAGGCACTTTTTTGTGTTTTAAACTGAATTCTAATTTTATCAAAGAAATTTCCATCAATGTACACAATTAACACAAACATTACTTTTTATCAATATACACATTTCTTTTCGTTGGTATGCCCCTTTCAGTTTAGTTTTATTTACCAGACACTTTGTTTTGATACCTGCATTTATGTGCAAGACCTAATTATACACAATATGTTAACTTACCTACACTGACTGGCATATAAAAAGCCATATGCTCTAATCCAGACCTGTGCAACCAGTGGCCTGATTTTGCAATGTGCGATTAGCACTTTGAAAAAGCTGTGTGGCTCATTTCATGGACAATTATTTCCGTTTTTTTTCAATAAACTGTCACACAAGTGTGTAATCGACTGCATTAAATCTATTTCTTAAATACATAGGTCTAGGATAGGAAAGTCGTTTTATGATGCTCTTTTTTTTCTCGAAAAATCATGTGGCCCCGGTTGTCTTTCAAAATTTTGTATTTGGTCCTTCAGTGAAAAAGGTTGCACGACATGCCTGATCTAAGATCTGTAAAAATAAGTGCAATGTATCACCCATGCAGCCCCCAAATTAAGTTACCCATATCATTGCACCAACACCCAGGTTGACCCAAATGGTCGCAAAGATCGACATTTTCGCAACGGACGTCGCAAAAATCGCTACTTGGATGACGATTTTGACAGCGATAGCGATGGAAATGATGATTTTGTTGTTGTTAAAAAGTCACCCTCGTACCTCCATGACTATGAAAGCAGTAGTGTAGATCGAATGTCTTTTGGAAAAAAATCATCTCAAAATGATTTTGCACCGCCGTCTTACACTCAAAGGTATTTAAGTTTTCTGCATTATCTTTACCACTAATATTGTTTAGTTTGGTCAATTTTTGACAATTGTAGTTAGAATATTGTTATATTTAATTTTATTCTTTGTGGCTGCGGTCCTGGTCAGGGACCTGGAATTTAGGCCAGGTTTGGCCTATTTCATTAACAACCGGAAAACTCATTTAAGTTTTTCATGTGCCGGTGCTCATTTTTGCGATAGCGCAGTCAGACACCTGTTTTCGCAGTCGGCATCTAATTCGGGTACCCTTTGCCCCTAGACCACTAACTATGGTGCCAGACCTTCTGAATATTGTATTGCATTTGGCTGATCTGTTTGAGGCTGGTTATGTTTTTCCATGTTTAAATCTCCACTATTTATGGGAAGTTTTTTACTTTTTATTCCTGTTTTTTTTGCAATTTTAACTAGAATTTCAAAAAAAGATTCTACATCATGAAGTCTAAAGAATATTTTTCCAAAGAAAAATAAATATATATATATTTTATTTTCCAAAACCCTATTTTTAGTACAAGGAAAGCTCCAGTGTTTCCTGAAAGTGAAATGAGTGCTGATATGAAAGAGAAGTTACGTGGAGCTAAAGCAATATCATCGGAAATGTTACATGGCAGCACTACAGACAGTGATGTAAGTATTTGTTTTTTGGCAGAATTTTAAAGTGTTTCCATTTTTTGACTGGTTAAAGATTATAATATTTTAAAGCGCATCACTGGAGGATTTCTTTTATTTAAAAAGGCTTAACTTAAGCTGTATATCTACTGCTTTTGTTTCTGTATTTTAACTTTAAAGAAATATAATAATTAAGCTTTTTGTTTGTTTTTGTAAAGTTGTAAATATTTTTATTTTAAACTTTAAATTTGGGCATTTGGCCAAGTTTTGTTTAAATCCAAAGTCCCTTGGCAGACCTGGCTATGGGATTTCTGGCTACTGCTATAAGATAGAATTTTTGATTCTTTTGAATATTTGATTTTGCAACTTTTTGGAATAAATTTTACGTTAAATTGTTTTAACGTAAAAAATGTAATTGAAAAGTCTAATGAGCAAACAAGCACATCGCGACCAAAATGCACACACCGGCGCCGAATGACGGTTGCCGGGCTCATGGTACCCCAAACATGTAGCGAGGCTGAGAAAGTGGAGGTAACCATTAGTGGGCAGTAGAGCTGCAACAAAATGGTCATAATACAAAAGTATTACTGACCGAAAAATTATTAGATTTTTCATATTTTTGTTTTTTTAGTTAATTCAGCATTTATATTTTTAAATGAAACTATTTTTACTGCCTAAAAAAATCTCTTTAGGAATGTAGTTTCTAATAGTCTAACATCTACTTCTATAGAACTATATGTTTTCTGTAGGTTTATGTCCATCTATGATCTATGTTTGCCAGAGTTAAATAATCTAGAGACAGGTCATAGACTTTAATATATAATTTTTTATTTTTAAAGGTATAATATTTTTAAAAACTTTGTTTTGCTAACTTTTAAAGTACTACAACACTGTGTCATGGAGCAGTGATCGCCCTCAGGTAAAGAGTGACAACTTGTGCAAAAAAAATTCTCTGTTATTTGTTCCATTGCATGCGTATGCGTGTAAATGTTTTTCTCAGTTTCTTCGGAAATTTTATATTTTGTTTCATTATTATTTTAGAAACAGGGTCAATATTTTTTTCAGTGTTGTCCGGATAGAGTATTGCATTTGTAAATCTATTTTATTTCCAGTGATTTCATATTTTACCAGGATCACATTGGTCGCAACCAGTTAATTAGATTCAAGTTTTACAAATTCATTTTTGGTTCAAATTTTTCAATTTTTGCATAATCCTATTTTTGACCTAAAATTTGCTGTTCTTTGGCAGAAATTTTCATTTAAATGTAACTTTAGTTTAGTAGCAGTTTAGCACAATGGTTAAGGTACAGTGGTTGTAGCTTTGGTGCTTGTAGCATAAAGGTGGCGGGTTAAATAGGCCTATACTGGTTAAAAAAGTTAAATGAAAATTTTCAAATAAACAAAATATTGAAGGGTGGGGGGGGGCGGGGGGTGTCCCTCTTGGCAGCCACCCCAATGTCTGCTGCTGCTTACAATAAGTTCTAGACGTTGTTTTTATTTTTTTTCTTAATGTTTTCCAAGAGTATTTTATAAGCTTATTTTCACACAGGCTCGTGCACGATTAACAAAATTTGAAGGCCAATCCAGCATCAGTAGTAGTGACTTTTTTGATGAAAACAGGTAAGTGCCCTTTTAACAAGACAGCACCATGTTATACCCAGATTATATTAGAAAAATACACATGCTACAAATGACAATCTAAAATGCTCTTTACCCCCATCTAGCGGTTCCAACCAACGACGTTTGACTTCAAGTCCACAGTCGGTACTTTCAGCTGACATGACGCAACTAAAGGAGGGTGTTCGTAACATGGCTGGTCGTTTGTCTTCGATGGCAAATGATGTCTACAATGCTATACCTGTAAGTAAACATTTTGTAACTTGTTTATTCTTAGTGGAGTTGTGTAATATGAAAGTTTTTTTTATACACTTACTCAGTGGCGCAGTTAGAAAAAAATAAGGGGGGGTTTTAATCAAAAAAATTTCCAAAAAAACGCTTTTTTTTAATATTTTCTTTTAATTTTTTTATTCAATTTTTATTTTTCATTTTTTTTTTGGTTAAAAGGGGGCGGTTTGTGACCACCTAACCCCCTGGCTGCGCCACTGCACGTACTGCTCACTTTTAGAGTTGCAACTTAGCTAACTTTGTTGCTAAACATTTTTAAGAATTTTTTTGGTTTGGTATTGGTTACAATATAAACCAATTTTAAGCGGCAACTGGGTTGGGGCAGTTCCTATTAAGTGTCTTATTTAGGGACGTACAAACCCAGAAATGTGGTGGTGTAAATCCAGTAGGGAAGGACTGTGTAACCGCTGCAAAAAAAGTTATAGTTATAGCCGGTTGCATATTTTCACTGAATTTATTTGGTGTAACAATACATTTATACAGTACAGTAGTTTTATTCAGAAATTTATGTGCCCCAACTTCATATTTCTGCAAGGAGAGAACCCCCTTTTAATATTATAGGATCTCAGACAAAAATAAACTAATATTTGTCCATACAAACCTATGTTAAATAAACGTATGGCCCGTAAGTTCACCCAGTAATTTATACCCGGCCCTCCTGTAATAGGGGTCTCACACCCCTCCAGTAGGGCACACTGTGACACTTTTTTTTTATTTTATACAACTTACTTTATCCTCGCCTGTCCGAAAAATGACAGTCGTTATCACACGGGTTTAACACCTTACGAGTTACCATGTATGTTACTTTGTGGGTGATTATTTTTTGGGAAATTTTTTCATTTTTTTATGTATGGCTGATAATTTGGACAACCCATTAGTGACCACTGGGTTGGAGCAATTGCCGTTAAGTGTCTTGCCCAAGGACACATTCGCCCACAATGGTAGCAGCATTGAGCCTTTAACCCATTACCTCTGGGTTACAGGCAGGCACGCTAATTTAAAAATTTTCATTCGTTTTCATATTTTTCAGATTAACAGATAGTCAAATTATGCTCAAAACGCAAACAAAATCATCATATAGTATCAGATGGCCACACCTGTACAGCTATATTTATTTACTGATGCCGTTTCTACCAGTTTAAACTAGCTAAAACTGGTTCTGACCAGTTTGTTTTACGTTTCCTCACCTGTCAGATTTTACTTGTTTTTATTTATTTTTCTCGGAAAATGTAATCGGTAAGGGAATAGCACTTGTTATATTATGTGCAATGTACAGAAATATAGGTGACAGTTTCATTTGGAATCATGTTGCATTCCGGTATCATAGAAATACGATGCATTTTTAAAAGTTCTGTATTTTTTCAGACAGATTCTTATGAAAATGTGCTTTTATTGTTAAAACCTAAACCCCGATTTATTTAAAGAATTTTTGATGTGTGTGTTAACTAAAAATAGAATTTTCTTGGGTAAAATTAATTGTCTAAAACAGCCTCAGTAACCTTAATTGTAAATCCCTAATATATTATACTACTATGATATGTACTTCTAACTTTAACAACATTTCCTGCTAAAACTGATAATTGTGAAAAATGTTGCCATTTTAGAATTTTTAGCCAGCATCCTTTATCGCCACTCTGTTTATGTCAATGCTAGTCAATTGTTTGTTTTTTTGTCCCGCCCCTGCATTTTAGGGTTGCCAACCCCAATAACTAACCAATAATGAAAAAATGTGTTTTGAAAATATCAGTGTTTTGGCAGTCTTAAAAAGAAGTACTTTTGCTGGAACATAAAATGTTAATTTGACAACAAAAAAAGCAAACTAAAATAAGAACACTTGGAATTTTTTCCTGAATACAAGTAATGTACTTCATTTCTAACAGCCAAAAATATACCGACGACCGCACTGTTCTATTTTCCCGTCCTGGTCGGCGCCTTTTCGTTGGTAATTCTCTGCATATTTTATTCGCGACTGTACATAGCATGCGTGGGTGCTTCCCTGTATAAATGTAGACGTAATTGTAGGACATGCGACGATGGGGTGTGCCATTTTGATCTTTTTTGACGTATTAGTGTATTATTTCGCGGAAAACCGATCGGTTTTGAAATGGTTTTATTGTACAAGTGGGGAAATAAAGATATCAAGGTCAAATAAGTTTCATTATTACAAATTTATTAATTGGCGTTCTCGCAGGTGTTTTTGTGCGAACGGCGTTCTGTTTTCTCTATATAATTAGTTTAAATTTGCTTTCAGTCAAGTTTCTGCTTTCAAATGGACACTTGATGCTGTATCTGTATGGAAATCGTTTAACGTTAGGTACACACCAATAATGCTACATAGGGTCTTCAAAAGTTCTATTCTATGTAGATGAGGTCATGCGGCTTGGCACGCCACGGAAGCCTGGATTTAGGAAAGGTTGGCATATTTCCCCAGCACCCTGGGTGGTACTAATTTGAGTAGCAGCCAATAATTAATTTGGCAATAAATCTGTAGTAGGGTGGGGGAACATAGGACACTTTTTTATTCCATTTTATTTTTCTTGCTTATTTGCTAGTAAACAAATAACATACAAAGAATTATAAAACCGCATCCCCAAGACTTCCATAGACCCTTCTGATTTGTTAAAAACACGATCAGGATTTTTAGATATTATGTGCTAAAGGTGTCCCATCTTCCCAACACTACAGTATTGCAATGAATGAATGTATAAAAATTCCAAACGCTACAGGAGTAAACACTCAGGCGTGTGACAATGCATTTTCTTAATTTTTTCTTAAGGGAAAAGTCTCACTGAATTTTAACTTTCTCTAATTTCTAAACAACTAAAGTAAATTTAAAAACATTACAATAATGCTTTTACATTGTGAACTTTTAAAACAATTGAAAAGCATGGAGACATTTCTTGTCTCATATTTCCAATTATCTATCAGAGTTAATTTATGACGCATTATTAATTATACTTGTCCTCGTTCACACACAAGCCGACCTATTTGGCTGACCCATTCGTAACGTGTGAAACCGGAAGCATGTATAATCACTGCATTCGTAACGTGTGAAAAGGAAGCAGAATCGCTACAGTATCGCTACAGTATCGCTACAGTATCGCATATCATGTATACGTTGTTATTATTATATTAGAAGTTTAGCGCAGTAACGCCCTTTTGAGATATCGCAGTTTAAGTTACATATATATTCACTTGTACAAATTAACCGTGTTATTTATATATATATTCTATTTGAATAAGGGACTGAATAAGTAGTCATGCCAACTGCTGCAACTTATATATACCGTCGCATACGAATTAACAATAAAGATATAATCAGATACTGTTCGAGTCATTGCAACACAGATTTAACACTGGCCGAGTCGTCCTTTATAATCGAGGCTAGATATTCCAAAAGGACAATTGGTATTAGACCCTACGAGACTAGGGATAGCGTTCAACCTACTGCGTCGGGAGACTCGCACGCCGTGACTATCGAAGCATCACATTCCGAGCGACACCTACTGAGGAACAACCTCAAGCGCTCATCTTAACCAACTAATTGCTTCAAGCATATACTTTTTTAGTTTATTTTCAACACTGTGTTATTTTTTTTATGGTGGCAACTTTATCACATTTGACCATCTCTATCCATACACAAATTTTCGCTCTTTAGTGGTATATGCCCTTCAAGAGAGTATAAAGTTTCTGTTCCCTGTAATTAAGTTGATTAAAGGGGCATACTAGCAAAGCATTTAAATTTGATTACTGGAGTAAGGGAAGACGGAACAGCTTTACCACATAATATCCAAATATCCTAATCGTGTTTTAAACAATTAACAATCGTTACCGTATATGCGTCTATTCGGTGTCCCATTTCCCCAACCCACTATATTAAGTAGCGGTTCTCGAATGTTATCTAAAAGCACCTGTATAAAATAAAGCAGCCACTGAAAATATCTCGTAAAATCGAAATGTTGGAGTAAAATCTGACGCTGCAATGCGTATAAAGATTGGCTTTAGATCACTTTTGAGCATCTCTAACTATAAACAAATATAGATTTACGAAATCTTCATGCGAAATGTTACAAAAGAAAAAAAAAAACGATTGGAAACTGTTTTAATTATACTTTTAATGCAAAAACCCCATCTTTAAAGCTTGAATGTGAATGAATGTAACTTACTTTATCCTTGCGTGGCCGGAAAACGACAGTCGTTATCACACGGGTTTAACACCCCGTGCCTACGAGTTACCATGTATGTTACTTTGTGGGTAATTATTTTTTTTTGGGGGGGGGGATTTTTTCTTTTTTTTATGTATGTCTGATAATTTAGACAACCCATTAGTGACCACTGGGTTGGAACAATTGCCGTTAAGTGTCTTACCCAAGGACACATACGCCCACAATGGTAGCAGCGTCGAGCCTTGAACCCATTACCTCTGGGTTACAGGCAGGCGCGCCAATCACTAAACCGTGGCGCCGGACGCTTGTGTGTGCTAGAGAGCAGGAATACGAGTTTCAGCTGTATAAGCATATTCGAAGAACGCTTTAATATGGTACTTTTTTAACACACTATAATTGCAACAGAGTCATTTTATTCTCGTTTTCCGCCCAACAATTTAAAAACACGCCGTTCAATGTGTCAGAAAATTCAATTATTAGCGGAACTTATTTAAAGTCTTGTAGTTGGCCTTCCGCTGGAACTTCTTTCGTTTTTTGAGAACATTCTCTTGATAACAAAGACCTGAAATAGTAGAAAAATTTTGAAGTTGTTTTTTTTTATGGCAGCATGGCATACTAATTATAGCGGGTCATATATGCATAACGTTTGCCAGCCTTTATGGTGGTAAAAACGATTTTTAGTAGAGTGTAAATGTAAGCCTAGCTGAATATGGTACAGATAGAATAAAGTACGATATTGGTAGAGTTATTCATGGCCTACTCAATACACGGCCTAGGAATACACCGAAACTGCTCAGAAAATAATAGGCCTTTTGTCGCGAATAATGTATTGAGTAGGCCATGAGTTATTCTATTGCTACTATGCATTTAAGGAATGTCTACAGGCTTAAATAACGAGCTACAGTTTGTCTAAATACAAACAATACATAAGAGTTACAAAAAGTTTTAATAAATCCCGAAGAATGAATGAATGAATGTAAATTTTTCCTTACGTGGCGGGGCAACGACAGTTATTATGACACGGATGTTCTGTTTCATACACCCCGTGCCTGCTTACAAGTTACCACGTAACTAGACTATAACTCATAAAAAGCTCCGAATGTAAAATACATTACAAACAGTCTAACACAGTAAAAAACACGAGCTATTTAATATTGCCTCCTGCAGCTTTTTACCTGACTTAAGCTAACACCAAACATCACGCCGACTATGACTGTGGATAAGATGTTCAAAGAAGCTTCGTTATTTCGTAGAAGAGAATAGTCACGTCCAGATACCATCTGAGTGTGTTTTATCATGGATTTCGAGCGCATTAAGTCAGTAGTCACTTGGAATAAACGATCCTGAAAGAATTTTGATAGAATATTAGACAGAATTTAGTGGCAAATATATAGAAAAGGTTTTAAAAAAATGTTTACGTAGATATGGTACATTGTGTTGTCTGTTTCATTTTTTTGTTGCAGGTGGAAGTCGGCTCCTTCGTGATGGTGCAGTACAAGAATGTGAACATTTACCATCTTCTGTGAAATGTGGTCAGCTGTGTTGTCCACACAAAACTCGTATACCCCTGTGAGTTGAGAAATATAAGTATGATTATACGGTAAGATGAAACTTGTTTTTTCTCTGTTATTGTCCCATTTAGTATAATAAACAAAGAATATTTACAAAATTATTTAACGGCGTCCTCACGACTAAGAGAAAGTTAATTGTTTATTGTTTAAACCGGCGCCGTGCTGGCAAAGTGGTTAGCGCGCCTGCCTGTAACCCAGTTCAAGGCTCGACGGTGCTACCATTGTTGGCGTATGTGTCCTTGGGCAAGACACTTAACGGCAATTGCTCCAACCCAGTGGAGGCTAATGGGTTGTCCGAATTATCAGCCATGCATAAAAAATTGAAAACCCCCCCCCCCAAAAAAAAACAATCAGTCACAGAGCAACATACATGTAACTCGTAAGCTGGCACGACGAGGTGTTAAACCTATGTGATAACGACTGTCGTTTTCCGAGGATAAAGTAAGTAAGTTATACATCAGTTACACACATATGATTAAAAAATATAGGAGATGGTGTGGTAACGGTATTAATCTTACACTACTGTACCATAGATTCTAACTGATGGTAACCATGAATGCAAATATATGTCTTAACTGAAAAGACGTGCGTGATAAGACTTTACACAGAAAATTGTTTCGTTTACAATATAAGCTCCGGCAATAAAAAAATAAATGCATCATCCACAAAGTAACATACATGGTAACTCGTATGCAGGCACGAGGTGTATGAAACAGTACACCTATATTATAACGACTGTCGTTTTTGGGCTACGCGAGGATAAAGTAAGTAGCATTTAATCATACATACCAGCCACAGGGCACCAGAGGTCAAAGGTTTTTTCCAGCTCTGGTTTCTCAGTAGACGCCGCCACAGAGCCGTTCGGAAAATTCAAGTATGCAGTGATTTCGCCCTTGCTAATTAATGAAGTTGTCGCGGTCTATGAATAATAGTATGCCTTTTTATATAGTAGGGTTGGGGGAAGATGGGACACCTTTTCGTTTAGTTTTCTCTTGTCATTTGGTAGTAAACAAAGAACATTCAATGAATTATGAAACGTATCTTCACGACTTCCACAGACCGTTGTTAATTGTTTAAAACACGATCGGGCTATTTGGATATTATGTGCTAAATGTGTTCCACCTTACCCCACTCTACTAAACAATTATTTAATTCGAGATTAGTTAGAGACCACCGGTGTAACAATGTGGTGTAACCCCTTAGTTATGTTGGGCGTTCGAATATTAGTGTATAATAGGGTGAGGTAAGATGTGACACCCTTTAATCTTATTTTCTTGTCTTATTTGGTAGTAAACAAAGAACGCTCAAAAAGTTATAAAACCGTATTCTTACGACTTTCATAGACCGTTATTATTTGTTTAAAACACGATCAAGATATTTTGTTATTATGTGCTTAAAGTGTCCCGTCTTTACCCACCCTACTATAAGTCAGTTTTGAAAACACTACCGCCAATTTATAAGCTATGCTACACCCATCAACGCAGAGTTTATATTAGAGTGGGGGAAAACGGGACACCTTTAGCGCGTAATATCCCAATATTTTGGTCGTGTTTTAAACAATTAACAACAGTCCATTGGAGTAGAGGATATACAGTTAAATAATTATTTGAATGGTCTTTGTTTATTGCCAAATGGGACGAGAAAATAAAATTAAAGGGTGTCCCATTTTCCCCAACCTACTATATGACCTTAATTCTTTAAGTTTATCAACATAAAGATAAAACTGAAACATGCGTTTGCCGTTCAACCTACATATAATATGGTCAGGCCTGTAACTATGCTGTTGTTGTATAGTTACCTCGAATCCAACCGTCATTTCCGTTCCCGGTTCACAATCTTCATACAGGCATTCCTTGCCAGCACGAGGCACCACAATTTTCGTTGCAAACTCATGCGAAAGGGCCCCACGCAATAGAGACTCAAAGAACATTGTAGCATGCGGACGAGAATACACTGCGTGTGCTATTTCGCGTTCTGTTCAAAATTGAGTTACTCACAAATTAGTTAGTACGACATTTCATATGCCACACTGTAACGTATGTTCGGTAATTATACCATTTTTATGCGATATATTTCGATATTAACTTTTGAGCATTACCACGTTATGTTAATTAAATCGTGCAATACGCGATACCCTCGCCAAAACAACATAATGCAGTATTTTCTTAAGAAGTGGAATGTGCAAGTGTAACAGCCAAATCTGCTGTACATGTTAAGTTAATTCATTTGTAGTTCGCAAAAACACAGTTAATCACATGCACTCGAAGAATATAAAGAGTAATTGTGTAAAATTTTTACCAATTCGCTTACCCAAAACATTGAAATATATTGTAGTCGGGTGGGGTAAGATGGGACACTTTTAGTACTTAATATCCAAGTATTCTGATCCCGTTTTAATCAATTAACAACTGTCTATGAAAGTCGCTAAGATACGGTTTTATATCTCCTTGAATTTTCTTTGTTTATTACGAAATGAGACCGTAATGTACAACAAATGGTGTCCCATCTTCCCCACTCTACAATGTATTGTTTTACTTACCTGTTAATTTTCTTGGGCCTGCTTCTTGGCTAAACGCCGCAGTGGCCAATACAAGTACAAACACAGTCACCAGCATCATAAACTAGTTTTCAACCTAATGGGAACTCTTTACAATAATCTAAAATTCTTATCCATGCAGAGTTAATGTGTGAAACTATTATAATCTTTGCTGAGCTAAATATTGTATTTTGCTGAACACGCGGACTGTTTCTAAAAGTCTATACCGAAATTTGCTAGTACTGCAGTTCTATAATGCACAGAGGGCTATAGATATAGACATGGAAGTCGAAAACAATGGATGCACGCACTCCAAAACGCCGAGCAGGAAATTGTGTATTCTTCTTACAATTAGCCATGCGCGTTCCAATAAGGCCTATCCTAAATTACTATTATGAATTCCTGTTGCTTGAAAACATGCGTTCGTAAAATTCACAACAATAATCAATAATAACATTACAATCGTAATGCAGTTTTCCCATTTGCGACGACCTCGTTGCTTTGAAACATTCGTTTGATTGACAGTATCTGTATACAAAAGTCTAAACTAAGTGCTATGACAGGAAATAGTTGTGGTTTAGATTAAGCTTATTGCAAGCTGTTACGTTTATAAGTTATCTTGGTTAAAGAACATCAACCAAACGACTATGTATGCTGCTGATTCAGCAGCCGTTAGTTATACACATGTAGTAGGGTGGGGGAAGAGGGGCCACCTTTAGTACATACTATCCAAACATCCTGATCGTGTTTTAAACTATTAACAACGGTCTAAAGAAGTATTGATATACGCTATTATATTTTTTAATTTTTTTTTGTTTACTACCCAATGGGATGAGAAAATATAATGAAACGATGTCCCATCTTCCCTCACAATACTACTTTAATTCACTGGTAAAATGGTACGAATGCTATAATTCCCATGTGTATCAAACATTATTAAAAATATTTTCGTAAAAGAAAATAACAACTTCAATATGCTTTCAGTTTTTCGTGTGCTTTAGTTTAATTCAATGTGAACTATTGTACAGTACACCTATAACCCATCTATTTAGGCCAAAATTACCTGTCCGTATCCAACAAGTATCATGAGACAGATAGCAGTGAACGAAGTGTAGGCAACATATTCACGGTTGGTGTTCATCAAATCCCAGTCGCGTTCGTGCATACTTTGCATAGACTCGGTTTTCAGTTTAACAGACGAAATATCGTTTGCAATCTGGAACGATTTGTCCTGAAATTGTATTTTATTTGGATTATATATAGTAGGGTGGGAGAAGATGGGACACATTTTCATTCTATTTTCTCGTCCCATTTGTTAGTTATAAATAAAGAACATTCAAAAACTTATTATACCGTATCCTCGCGACTCACATAGTCCGTTGTTAATTGTTTAAAACGTGATCAGGATATTTGGATAGTGTGTGTTAAAGGTGTTCCATTTTCCCCAAGGTACTATATAGTAGGATAGGGTGGGGTAAGTTAGGACACGGGTTTAGATGCGATGATTTGTTTAAATCTATTTTTTTACGAGTACGTATTTCATGATGGACGAAAACAAATGTTACGAGCAGTATATATTATTCGACAGTATATTCTCACAGTCCAACAACAACATTTTTTTTCTTTTATTACATTGCAAGTTTAAATACATTTGTAGGATACGGTATTTATATCGTTCCACCTACGTCAGTTATCATTCTAACAATACCAATTCTTAAAACAATAACAAACTGAAGGTTACATATTAAACACTGTAGCAGTGTGGAACAAGATAAATAAATTTTTCGTACAATGTTTTTTACGTATATAATTAATAAAAAATCATTTATTAATAAAATTTAGCAAATGTCCCATCTTACCCCACCTGTTTGCGAATGGTAAAAAAATCTTGTAATATATTAGAAGTGTAAATTAATAAAAATATAACAGTAAATCCATGGTATAACCTAAATACCCCGCAATATGTTTTGATTTTAAGCAATATGTGCATAACTAACCTATTTTACCCCACTCTACTATAATTCTCAACTTTTATATTTATTCCGAACTCTCTTTACTAAAATCATAACATATATTCATAAATTATATCAAGTTTCTTGCGTTTTAAAACTGAGTAATTAGCAACTAATGAACGATTACTTTCGGCAGTTAAAAACGAAAGCGGTATTTTAAAACGTGAAATAAATTATAAAATTATGACAAAAATTGTTGAAATATTTTCAATTAAATATGATTGTATATAGTGTAAATTTTCGCTTCCTAAAAAGTCTAATTAGCGGGTATAGTAGGTTGAGGTAAGATGAGACATGCTTTCATTCTTTTGTTACCGTCCAACTGGGTATAGTTAACAAAGAACAATTGCCCAAACACATCCTTTGGATATTTTGTACTAAAAGTAAACGTATTCCATCTTACCTTACAGTGCTATTTGTGCCAGTCGCAAAGAAAAAGCGTGTGATTAATTGTTTAAATGTACAATATTATAATTAATCGTTTTAAGCAATAAAACATACAAGCATTTTATAGAATAATTTATTTCGCAATAGTTAACATTATAATTGTTGTTAAGTTTGAAGACCAAATTAGTGATAGTTATAGTCTTCGCGTCAGCCAGACAAAGCAATGGCGTATGTGTTGTAAGTCTCGTATGCTATGTAATACACATGCATACGTCAAAACCTCTATCGTTGTTTCAAACCGAAGAAATGTTACTTTTAGTTAAATTTTCATAATTAATTCTAACAAAACACCGGGTAGTTTAACGTAAACTTAACTTAACGCAAGGTAGCAATGATGCAAGTGATAACGAACTATTATATACGGCAGTGCAAGTGACGAACTTTGCAGTGTTTGATATATGTATATTTTCTATCTTTCTTTATATGAATGAATGAATGAATGAATGAATGTAACTTACTTTATCCTCGCGTGGCCGGAAAACGACAGTCGTTATCACACGGGTTTAACACCTCTTGCCAGCTTACGAGTTACCATGTATGTGACTTTGTGGGTAATTATTTTTTTGGGATTTTTTCATTTTTTTATATATGGCTGATAATTTGGACAACCCATTAGTGACCACTGGGTTGGAGCAATTGTCGTGAAGTGTCTTGCCCAAGGACACATACGCCCACAATGGTAGCAGCGTCGAGCCTTGAACCCATTACCTAATGGTTACAGGCATGCGCGCTAACCACTATGCCACGGCGCCGGACAATATATACTCGTAATGCACGTGGCCTTCCATTAGAGCTATGCTCTCTCGTATCTTTATGAAAAGGGTAAGTTGAAAAACTTACGAAAAGATGGTAGTTGATACTTGTATTCTCGCTGAGATGTTTCTTCGCGTGGAATCTCGTCGCTTCTGGATAGTGGGCCATAACAATGTGTATTGCTACTCTCTTCGCCGCTAACTTATCTCCGGTGTTATCAACACAGAACTCATAATCACCTGTAGGATAAACAAGGATTAATTCAACTCTGCAAATAAATTTCAATCCTATCTGTGCAACGAATGTCGGAATATAGTTGTAAAAATGTATAAAAAATAGTGGCAAGCGTAGATTGGCGTACCGTGAGAGCTACAAATCCCTGTGATAGTGTTTTCACTTGACGGAGCCGTATTTTCTGGATGAACAACGGTTCCATCTGGTTGAGTAACGTAACCGTTCACGTATCCGTTGGTTGTTACCGAAGCACCTGATTTGACCTAAATTAACACGACCATTTAGTTCAGATTTTTAAAACCTAAAGTGTCTGCGAACATAGACTAAGCGATTAACTACAAATCTTCTATTCTCCTAAAAAAAAGGTTTATAGTACTGTGCTTTGGGGTATAAGGTAGATACCGTTAAAATATTTTTATTCAAATCGTGTTTTTAACCATAGACCAAACTATTTTTAAATCGTAAGAATACCGTAATGTACAGTAGCGTGAGGAAGACGGAGCTAGGTGTAAGCGTGTTTTTTTAAATCTCCCTTTAGCTGTTCAGCGTTAAACGAATACAACACTTTTTCAATGATGGCTAAAAAAACATATAAATAGTAGGAGAATCTCCCTTTCGCTGTTCAGCGTTAAACGAATATTATGTCGTGGTGTTTACGTATATCTCTAATAAAATATTCATGTATTGATCAAAATTAACCAGTAATTTAAACTGTCGTCTCGTCTTACCCTGCATGTTTTCGAATTGGTAAAGTTACACCTGTTGTGGGAATCGCTAAATACCTCCTCGTGTGTTTTAATACACTTTTTTGAATTATTGTTAACTAATAAATGCATGATAGTAGTAAATCGTGGTAGCAACCAAAAACCGTATATTTTAATTTTGAAAATAATGGGTAATATGGGATTAGGTATCCCATGTTTCCCCGCTCCGTACCGTTCTAATCGTTTTATTATATTGGTTTTTATCATTAAACTGTTAATAAATCCCACATCTGCCTGGTCAATCGCGGTAGGCCGTTAGAGCAGCGTTCCGGACCACACTTTACGTAACAGTAGTAAACAAAGAACATTTAAACATTTATAAAACTGTATCCTCACGACTTCCATAGACCGTTGTTAATTATTATTATAAAAAAGATTGATTATAAAAACGATTAGGACATTTGAATATTATGTGCTAGGGGTGTTCCATCTTTCCCACCCTACTATATGAACACTTTACAAAGATGGTAAATTGACTCAAATCTTTTCGAATATATGTTCATTGACTTACCTCGAACTTGAAATTATATTGAGAACCAGGTTGACAGTCTTCATAATAGCAATCCTTTGCATTTCTACTTACATAAATGTCAGATGTAAATTCATGAACAAGGTAATTTGCCAATAACGGCATGAAGAATTGGTTGGCGAAATGATTCTTGTACGTCGCATCCAATTCAGCGACACGATCTGCAAGAATAAAATGTGGCGTTTAGAAAATGTTAAATTCGGTTTACACATATAGCAGGGTTGGGGAAGAACGGACACCTTTAGCACATAATAATATATAAATATCCTAATCGTATTTTAAAGAACTAACAACGGTCATAACGGGAGGTAAGAATACGGTTTTATAATTCTTTAAATGTTCCTTGTTTACTACGGAAATAGAACGAAAAGGTGTCCTATCTTCCCCCACCCTACTTGTTAAAAGCTGCTTTTAAATACTATATTGTTAAAACTATAAATTGAATAGAATAATTTTTGTAATCGCACACCATCTCTTCTATTTACGCGACTTTCCATTAGTTTGTAATTCCGTTTTAAATTACTGTAAATATATGAAGTTAATGGAATGTGTTTAGTGGAAAAACATCCGAGTTAATAATATACAGAGCTCTAGCACGCACCAACTCGCAAAAGAATTAAGAATGAAAAAACTGTAAAGAGGAAGTATACGAGGTGATACATTAAAAATGGTGCACTATTGAATGTTTTTTTTGGAATTGTGCATAATGACTGAGTAAAATGACTATTTGTACATGAGTTATTAAATTTAACTTAAGCTCCCAACAGCAATCAACAAAAAGTAAAAACCACTCGCTTAAAAGATTATTGTGTTGTACCATATAAGAAACGCAAACAGCCTGCAACTTTGAGTCTACAATGTTGCAGATATACAAGAAACGTGAATTTACCTGCGGGTATCTCATTCGGTTCTAATACTTGACGGTGTCCACCTTCATGCTCTGGATCCTGTTGTCCTTGATTTTGTGCAAGAGTTTTAACTAGGAGAAGGGTTAACGAAAATATAACAATCTTCATGGCGTTCTGAGAATTCCACTGTCTTCTAAGAGTGATTCAGCTTTCTGCTTACTCGTACAGTGTTTTGTAGCTCGCATATGGTGAAACATTAGGATAGAGTAATCAGAAACGGAAATCCTTTCCCAAGCGAGTCTGGTAATCTTTAAAGCGATTTAACCAAGTGTTGAAATCCATATTGTTTTACAGTTTAACATATATGTGGCGCTCCACCACATATAAGGCTATTTTACAGCCGTGAGGACACTATAGGTGCGGTTAAGTATATACGGATATATATCTTGCCGTTTTTTTTATATTCTATGTGGGTGAGGTCTCGCAGCGTGGCACGACATGGGTTCTAGGATTTAGGTCTAAACCTCATCAAATCCGTTGTTGATAGGATAATTGAACTGCACAGCTAATATGGCGTTTTTACTGAAAGAAAGTATACCAAGTCACCGTGGGCCCGTAAGTTCATTAACCCTTCTCCTATATTTAAAAGTTTAGCACAAAAGCAAGTACAGTCTGTTGACGAATATAATGGTTGAGAGTTACTAATACCCTTTTTGCATGGTAAAAAGTTAATGCGAATAGCGATCCGCATTAACTCGTCATATGATAACTCGCTTATCGCGTTATTTTACATGGTCATTGGTTTATGCGCGTATCAACATTGAGTTAGCTTATTTTAGCGCAATATTGTTAAATCTAGTTTATAAAACAGGTTTTGATGCTTTATGAGGCTATAACCAGCTAAAAACTGTAAAATAATACCCGAAAAAGATTAGGCCCTTAAAAGTGAAACTGTACTTTCACTATACTTTTCTTTACTCGCATAATGCGAGTAACAACCAACCTTCTACAGCAGATGATACGCTTATTATGACGTTATGCGTGTTAACTTTGCTTTTGCGAGTAAATATGCGAGTACTTACGCGCATAAAAGTGACCATGCAAAAAGGGTATAACACCCCGCAAAAACAAAGTTAACACGCATAACGTCATAATAAGCGTGTCATCTGCTGTAGAAGGTTGGTTGTTACTCGCATTATGCGAGTAAAGAAAAGTATGGTGAAAGTACAGTTTCACTTTTAAGAGCCTAATCTTTTTCGGGTATTATTTTTACAGTTTTTAGTTGGTAATAGCACCATAAAGTATCAAAACTTATTTTATAAACTAGATTTAACAATATTGCGGTAAAATAAGCTAACTCAATGTTGATACGCGCATAAACCAATGACCATGCAAAATAACGCGATAAGCGAGTTATTATATGACCAGTTAATGCTAATCGCTATTCGCATTAACTTTTTTACCATGCAAAAAGGGCATAATATTGCAAGCAGATAAGATATCAGCAAGCAACTGCAATAATGTCCACTTGGATTTGCAGACTTTTTGTGTTTTGGCCGCAGCGCCTAGTTTTTTACCTTTTGTTTATTACTGTTAAATTGGGAGTCAAATGTTAGAACTACTGTACGAATAGTCATTACTCAACCGAGTCAACAAATCCATTTTTTCTATTTAAAACGGCATTTTTTTTATTTAAAAATCCACAAATCCAATAAAACTTTCATTTAAAAAACCTTCGATTCCCCTTTAATTACTGTTATTTCATAGTTACTTGTCTTGGTCCCTGCTAAAGCTCTGTATAATAATAACTAGGTGTTTTTTTGGCTACTTCGTCTACTTTATACAATAAAAAAAACGGAATTAGAAAATGATGGAAAATCGCTAAAGTAACAGAGATGTGCGACTTTAATTACAGAAAAATATCTCATCCAATTTATAATGTTTATCAATATGCTATGTGCAAACCATATTTAAATATTTTCTAAACGTCACTTTTTAATTCTTGCAGCAGATTCAGCTGGTTTTGGCCAACAAACATATTATCAACATCATTTTTGTGATTAAGATCTCAAAAATATTATGAAGTTCATAATTCTTTCACTCCATGAACCATAGCCTACACAATACAAATTCATTAGGTATAGGCCATATGGTCTAATTCTAAAGCTATCTACTGGTCCGACAGTTTAACAGTAACTATACTGATAAGATACGGGGAGAGAACGCATATAGTCGAAAACAATGAAAATAAAATATAGTAGGGTGGGGTAAGGTGGGACACCTTTGACACATAATATCCAAATATCCTGATTGTGTTTTAAACAATTAATAACGGCCTATGAAAGTCATAAAGATACGGTTTATAATTCTTTTAATTTTCTTTGTTTACTATCACAAAAGACAAAAAATATAATAAAAGGTATCCCATCTTCTCGTATCCCATACTATATATTCTTCCAAAAATGGCTCTACACCCAAGTAATTATACTCGACATTTTGTTTGTATATTATATTTTGTATCTATGTCCAATGTAAACTTAACAAATACACAAACAGGTGTGAAACAAAACACCACACACACTTTCACAAACTTGATAGCGAACAAAGAAGCTAAAACTTGTCAATTTTATTGTCTGTACAATTGTTATGAAAAGAAAATGTTACAGAACTCTTAAATCATATTATCTGTTGCTGTTTTATCGATGCAGTAAGAATTTGTTTAAATGAAATTATTGAGCCGATATCTGTTAACTTCTTCTTTGTAGTTTAAGGTTTGTTGGATCCTCGCCCACCAATAAGTAGTGCGTTGTTTTTAAACATTCTTTTTACCGAGTAGACCTGAAAACATCAAAATCGTAAAACCGTACACAGAAAATACATTAAAACAAACTGTTATATAACTGCTTACAGGGGTGTACATAAGGGTATAGAACTGTCTACGCACACTTGACCGTTGTTAGAAAGTTTAATTTTTGCCTAATTGTATTTTAGATACGCAGCCCAGATCTATGCTCTCCGGCCCCGTGGCTCAGTTGTCAGGCGATCACGTAGATAATGGGATCGAGGCTCGATACGGATTGGAGTAGATGCGTCTATGGGTAAGACACAAACGCACACTACACGGACCTATCAGTGGACACTAATTGGTATTAGGTTAATCAGGGTAATGGGCCAAACCTTGATTAAATCACATGTCCAATGGTATGGACCTAATTGTCAACAGGATTTTACACAGCACCTACAATATAAGGTGCAAAAAACTAAAGCTTATACGTATTGACCTACCTGGCCGAAACCGACGAAACAAACCACAATCACGGCCATCATAGAAGTAAAAGAAACACGAGACACGTTTGATCTTAAAGTATCCCAGTCGCCTTCGATTTTATTTAGTGAGTGATGCAAGTAACGTGTAGAAAACCCGACGTCGGTGGAAATTTGAAACACCCGGTCCTAATTAAAGCGAAATAGAGCACGGTTAGAGTTTTATACAATACAGGTTAATATACAGTCTGTGGGGTAAGATGGAACACCGAAATATCTAAATATCCTGATCGTGTTTTAAACAATTAACAACCGTCTATGGGAGTCGTGAGGAAGCGGTTTTATAATTCTTTAAACGTTCTTTATACTACCAAATGGAACGAGAAAATAAATTGAAAAGGTGTCCCATCTTTCCCACCATAATATATGTTGTATATAAACATACATGCTAAAGTTATGTTATAGTTGTTTTATTCATATTTTCTGGTGGTTTTAGCGAAAGCGCGTTTTATTCAGTAATTTTGTCCTTTTTTAACTTCTGGTGTGTTATATCAACTGTTATTTAACCCTTTCTTATCTTTTTTTTTCGATTCTGTGTAACACTCAAACCTTTGTTAAGTTGTAAACGAAGGGGCAAACTAAAATTATTGATTTTATATTGTTCGAGTTACATAACTGGCACGGGTGTATAAATAAAAATATTCCAATTAGACCGTTAGTGTATTCTGCCTATCTTATTTAGGACATATATAGTATGCATTTTCTCCACAGCGAAAAAGCACTTCCATTATCCCAAAGACGAATTACCAAACCAGTTGTTTATTATCATATTTATATACTTACGTAAAGCCTATACATGCTGATATCAGATTCGTTCTGTAATGCATTATGATTTGCTTTGTGAAAGTATTTAACTTCTTTATGATGCAGGACAACAATTTGGAAATGAACCAACTTTGAATTGAACTTGTCCGCTCTATTGTCCAAACAGCATGCGTAGTAACCTATAACAGAAACGTATTTTAGGTGCGGTGCTGTTTATGTAACCTCTCTACAGACCCATAGTGGGCCACGTCAAGGGACTTCTATAGGACAGAGCACGGCCTACTAGGGATCTCTAGTAGGCCGTGGTCAGAGCTATTCTATTACACGACTGTTTTATGTATATAGTAGAGTGGGGTAATATGGGACATTTTTGGCACATAATATCCAAATATCCTAACCTTGTTTTAAACAATTAACAATGATTCTTATGAAAGTTGAAAGGAAGCTGTTTTTGTAATCAATAGAATGTTCTTTGTTTACTACCAAATGGGATGAGAAAATGGAATACAAAGTTGTCTCATCCTCCCCCACCCTACTAAAAGTAGTGTGTTTCTACACAAGGAATTTAAGATATAAAAATACATAGTGATGATCTAGCCAGCTATAATTACCGTCCTCTGGGCAAAATATGTTCATAGTTACTTCTTGCACGGGTTCATTGGTCTGCTTTAGTATAGTTTTATTGGTGGGTAGGGCAATGAACGAATTAATTCCAGCTTTCCCCGTTAAGGATGGCGACACCTGTACCTAGGATCAGCATATGATAGTTTAGCTATATAATGAATAATGTGTCCGTGGTCCGTAGCTTTAGCTTTAAAATAATGTACTTCTGGGTAACTTTAGCTCGTCAAAGAAAATTTACATTAAAAAATAGCCATCCTGTTTGCAACATAAACCACAAGTAGATATTCTAGAGTTATGCAGTATACGCTTGTAGCATTTTTGTACAAGCGAATATTCTTTAGATCGTTGACTTTGTTATGTGCCTACCTCGTGCCCACACGATAGTTCAGACCCGTTTTCACATCTCTCGAACAAACATTCAAGCCCACCAGCACCAAGGTGAAGTTTGCTTACAAATTCGTGCATGACTGAGCCTTCCATCAGTTGGGTGAAGAATCCGCTGGCAAGTGATGTCTCATAAACATTAAATGGAGCGAGGTCTTCTGTTCGGTAAGGAGTATTTTCGTATTAAAGTGCTGCCGGTATCATAACTATACGTTTAATAAAGAGTTTTAATATGTAATAATTTAATGTAGGGAACAAAATGTAGTTCGCGATTATAATACGCGTAGCGCTTGCAAGGCGATGCGAAACGTTGGAAATGAGTTGTATTTTATTAAAACCGATAAAAGCATCGCGATTGCTTCACACAGCAATATACAGACATATACCCTTTTTGCGTGGTCATTTTTATGCGCGTAAGTACTCGCATATTTACATGCAAAAAAAGTTAACATGCATAACGTCATAAGCGTGTCATCTGCTGTAGGAGGTTGGTTATTACCCTTTTTGCGTGGTCACTTTTATGTGCGTAAGTACTCGCAAAAACAAAGTTAACACGCATAGCGTCATAAGCGTGTTACCTGCTGTAGAAGGTTGGTTATTACTCGCACTATGCGAGTAAAGAAAAGTATTGTGGAAGTACAATTTCACTTTTAGAAGATTAATCTTTTTCGGGTATTTTTTTTACAGTTTTTAGTTCGTAATACCACCATAAGGTATCAGAACTTATTTTATAAACTAGATTTAACAATATTACGCTAAAATAGGCTAACTCAATGTTGATACGCGCATAAACCAATGACCATGCAAAATAACGCGGTTAGCGAGTTATCATATGACGAGTAAATGCGGATCGTTATTCGCATTAACTTTTTACCATGCAAAAAGGGTAATATTGTCAATCCACGAAGTTTAAAAAAATGGTTAGTTAAGGTTAGCAAGTGTCAAAACAGAGAATTGTACGTTTTTAACAGCGTCAATAATTTTAAAGTTTATATTTTATAACGGTTAAGGTGTGATACCGTAAATTTGTACTATTAGTCCCAACTTACCACTTCATAATATATATGTCGTGAATTGGACCCTTCGTAAATACAAAAAAATCTATTTTAAAAAGCTACCATGAGCTGGTTGTATAGTGCAGTAGCAAATGTTATGCATTGTATAGTAAGGTATAGGGTAAGATGGGACACCTTTAGTGCACACTGTATTTTAGTGTATTCAAATATCCTGATTTGTTTAAAACAACTAACTACAAATATGGGAGTCGAAAGGATACGGTTTTAAAAATTATTTTGGTTTTCTTTAATTTCTATCAAATGGGACGAGATAATAGAATAATAAAAAGGTGTCTCATCTTCCCCTACCCTACTATAACGGTAAACTATATAAACATAGCGTAGCCTATATTGTAAATCACACAAATAACGTCTCACCTTCAGTTTGAGCGAGCGTGCAGCATAACAGTGTAACCACTAAACTCAGGACAACGTTTACGGTTTTCATTTCCCTGGTTCTTTACTCTAACGTTTGCAAATGTTCTACTGGTTAAAATAGAAAAGCAGATGAGTAACGATGGAGACATACGCACAGTAGGGAAACGAGAAGGAAGTGATCAAATGATTTCTAGTAAATTGACTGTTGCGCCTTTCCAAATTCCCACATCCACAGGCCACTTATACATCATATAGTCTAAAGGCTGTTCGTTTTTATTGTTTGTTTTAAACAGAGCCAAAGTCATGTATACTATGTGGTTCATCACGAGAAACACGTAGGTAACATTAAATTGTATTTGTTTTTCGATGGAAGTTTGTACATAACATGTACGTACGTAATATTATTGTGTACATTTATGTACCATTGCATTATATTCACTATAAAACCCAATCGGTGTTGTGTTTTAAACTCTAAACAAAGTTGAAACTATTTTGCTAAAACTCGCGCCGAAAGGTTGGGTAATCCCCTATTGCAAAAGCGCGGAAAATTGGGCCCACATTTACAAATTTGTTTTCATGTGTTGCAGAATGCAGTATTCATTGTAGTTGTTGCGCCCTGCAGTCGTTACAATGATGGTCTCTAATGTATCTTCTTGGTTGAAGAACAATAAGACTGTACAAGTTCCACAAGATTGGTTGGCGGCTTGTATAAACTGGCTCAACTCTGAAAATCAGGTGAAGTGCAAATACTGTTTTTTTTCTAGCCATTTTTTGATTAGCAGAAATATATTATAATGTTGTAAAAAAAGCTACAAAATAAATTCGATGGTTACCCTTGCACAGATTTGGTAATTTTTTCTTGTACCAGGGTGAAGCTCTTACAATGCAACAGATTCAGAACCAAGTATATGGCCAGTGGTTGGACACAGATCTATCAGACCTTGAACAGCCAACTTTGCCTGATGAAATTCTACTGGAAAAGTACATGCTACGTGGAAAGTGAGTGTTTTAAATTGGTTGTAAACTTGTATGTAACTTTTTTAAATTTTGTTCTTTTTCATTTCGAATGTTTTTTTTTTGAAGTTTGTCACGGGTTGCATAAAATAACACTCTGTTTTTCTAACTAACTTGTCTAGCGTTGCGGCCTGGTGGTTAGACGCTTGCATTGTGACCAAAAAATACTGGATTCATAGCTCGGTACTGATCCAACCTAGTGGTTACGAATGGGTAGTATCTCCTTGTGTGTCGGGGTATTGAATCAAGTATGACCTAACTCTCTAGTTCAATGGACTTTGTGTGTTACCGTTTAGGTTCTTAAGGACATCACCCAAAGAAAAATTTTAACTTGTTTCTCTCATAAAAGTTTGCTTGCTGAAGTTGTAAAAGTATAGACCTTGCATACATAACTATGGGTTAAGTTGGGTCCAGACACCTATGACATTGGGAAAGGACTACATTTGACCATCTATACTCAAAAACCCGACAAAAATGATCACTTTCGCACATGAACTTTTTGCTTTGGGTTTGGCATACCCTTAAGACCCCTAGCTAAAATCAGTACCGTGTGATAAAGTAACCACTAACTTATTGTGAAATTTAACATGCAGATACTGCTTACAAATCAATTCATTGCTGGACATATCCCAGTCTGCTCATAGCCAGCTTTTAAAACTTCAAAACAAGGACAATTCAAATACAGCCGTATCTGCTGAGACACAAGCCACTCAAAAAGTAAGAGACTTCATTTCTATTCAATACTTTTCATATTCAGCTAATTTTTCAAATCTAATTTATTGCTACCAGGCCTTTTAAAAGAAATATTCTGGGTTGTCTAAAATAAGGATTTGCGAAAAAAAGTCAAAAACAATGATGAAAACAAGTGATTTTAGCCTAGGTACAGTTGTTACAGTTTTGTAGTTAGTGCAGCAAAACCCTCGTAATTCCCCAAAAAAAAACAATAACAAGTTTTTACACTTAAAAAGGTCTTTACATGCTTTTTTTCTTTAGAAACACACATTTTGTTAAAATGATCTTGTAGCTCACATGAACATTTTGTGAAATTTTTGTTTAGGTATAAAATTTTCATTTATATATGATATAAATATATATATATATTAAAGTTTGGTTTTTTTTAGCCATGGGAGAAAAAATCTTCTCGAATGCTGATGCTACAACTAACAGATGGTGTGACAAATATACAAGCAATAGAATACCAAACAATACCAACACTAAATGAAACATTACCACCCGGAATAAAGGTACTATGCAGGGGCGTTACTTTTTTAATCCCAGCATTGTGGGTGTTTGTTGCTAGGACTCTCAATATCAAATGCTCCAACCCTGTAGTTCCTTGTGCCCGGCGCCGTAACACAGTTTGGGTAAGGCACTTAACGGCAATTGCTCCAACCCAGTGGTCACTAATGGGTTATCAAAATTCTCAGCCACACATGAAAAAAGCCTCTGAAAAAAAATAATCACCAACAAAGTAATATACTTGGTAACTCATAAGTTGGCACGAGGTTTATGAAACATAACACCCTTTAACAACTGTTGTTTTCAGACCACGTGAGGATAAAGTAAGTTACATTTATTCATTTAAGTGTTGCTACTTGTTTAAATTGTCAGTCATATCAAGAAAAAACAAACAAAGTTACAATGTGGTAATTATTAACCAGATGTGAAGGTGTATGAAACATAACAACCAGGTGTGTTGACCCAATACTGGGGCTGCAGCTCAGTTGGTTAGCAAGCCTGTACCTAACCTAGAGATATTGGGTTCAAGGCTCTTCGCTGATACTATTGTGGGCATATGTATCTATGGGCAAGACCGCAAGACACCTAACGGCAATTGCTCCAACCTTGCGGTCACTATTGGGTTGTTCAAATTATCAGCCACACATAAAAAGTCCCCCACAAAGTAGCATACTTTGTAACTGTAAGCTGGCACGAGGTGTATGAAACAGAACACCCGTTTTTAATGACTGTGGACCACGCAAGTTAACTTACATTCATTTATTTATTCAATACCAGTAAATCACGAAATTTGATTATATTTGTTCAATCAATTGGGTGTACCTTTCCAGGTACTTATTAAAGGACCTGTGTTATGTCGAGAAGGCGTGATAATGCTCTCTCCTCGACATATTGAAGTCCTTGGTGGGGAAGTGGAGGATCTCTTCCATGAATCTTGTAAAGAAGCTACATTACATAAAGCACTTAACCTTCCGCTTCCTGTATGTTGTTTGTTTCACATTTATTTTTATATTTTTCTATTTTCAGGTTGTTTTTTGCTTTTTATCACAAAGTGCACTTGTTATTAATGTTAAAGATTTGCTCTCATTAATAAATTTTTAAAAATGTAAATTTTTTGGCAATTAAAAACTGCATGACTTTTTGGCAATAGCCTTTAGTGTGCTCACATTTTTGTAACAGTTATTCTAGAAAAATGATACAAGTTACATTGTATACTTCAGGCTCACAACCAAATACACCAACTGCCACAAACGGAAAATGAACCCGAAACCACCACTAACACAGAATTGGGTAAAGTTTATAATTTTTTACCTAAACACAATTGTCTGTCTGTAACAGATATTTTGGGGTGATGTAATTTGTGAATTTATTCTTGATCTAGCAGTTATATTGTTGGACAATTTTATTGCATCCTTCCTGATGCAGTAAACAACAATTGGTTCAAATAATCTAATAATATACCAAAGGCATATCAATTATCAATTTCTGTAATATTTGACATTATCAGTTTTCATTATCTCGAACTCAAATAAAAGATTCAGCAATTTAAAATTGATTATATATTTCCTAAATTTTATTTTAAAATTCCCAGTTGATCTTGGTCTTACCGAAGAAATGCTTGGTCAGCTTTTTGACGACGATGAAGCAGAAACGGTGCCGAATGCGACTCAGCGTACAGTGACTCATCAAAATCAAGCATTGAACGCAAGCGACCCTATAGAAATAATAGATGATGTTGATGATGAGATAGATGAGGAAATTCTTCTTGCAGTTGACCGTGTGGAAGCAGAGGTGTCCATGTGCTGTTTATTAATTTAAGTAATATCTGCTGTTTGATAATCTTATTTTTTCTATAAATTGGGGAAGTAATAATGCTAAGTTCTATGTTATCCTTATCTAAAAATGAAAAACTTCCATAAATTTATAACGAAAACATCAAAACAATACCTAAAGCAATGTTCCAGATGTGAAAGCTACAAATATGTTCTTTTTTGTCTTACAAAATTACATTAAAAATTTAAATTAATACAAACTTCTATGTTATTCTTATCTAAAAATGAAAAACTTCCATAAATTTATAACGAAAACATCAAAACAATACCTAAAGCAATGTTCCAGATGTGAAAGCTACAAATATGTTCTTTTTTGTCTTACAAAATTACATTAAAAATTTAAATTATTACAAACTTTATATTTTTGCTTCAGATGTTGGACAGTAAACCAAACTTTTCATCTGTGCCACCAAATCAACCTAAATGCCATATTTCAAGTTATTCACATTCACCACATACAAAAACAGGTAGTTTGTGTAGTATTTATTTAAGATGTTTATTTCTTTTTATAAAATAGTTCAGAGTATTTATGATTTTTTTATGGAAAGCTTTAAGATTTTGTGTTAAAACGCTCGTGCATAACCCTACTCCCTTTTTCACTAACCTATATTTTCCTTTTCTTGTCTTCACATTAAATTAAAGAAAAGTACATCATTTTAACTTTGGCTATTTTGCTGTAACTTTCATAAAATTAACTTTTAACACATTAAAACAGATTTACATTTTCACACAGAACCAATTTCAGTTGCCAAAATAAATCCAGCTCCAGCTATTAATCCTACACCTCCATCATCTAAACAACTAACCATAAAAGACGCATTTAACCAAAATTTCAAGCCATTGCCATCACACCTGGTATCATGCGCTCAGTCAAACAAACTGACAGTTCCACCTCCAGACACGAAACCTAAAACTAGTTTAAACCGGAAACGAAAAAGTTCTGGACCAGAATCTCCTGCAAAATCTGAAAATAAGGAATTCTCCATCGTTTCAACAACAACAGCATCACATCAACTTGTTGATAACACTACAAAGTCGATAAAACATGTTGATGTAAAGCAACAAATTAGCAGAACAGATATTTGTAAAAATGAAAATTTTTCTGTATCTTGTGGACAACCACTTTATATGTACATCTGCAGAGCAAAGAAATTGAACCAGGTATTAAGTTTTATTTTGTCAATCCAATGCATTTGAAATGTATTGTAGTTATTTTTTTTGATTTTATGTATGGCTGATAAATTGGACAACCCATTAGTGGCCACTAGGTTAGAGAAATTGCTGTTAAGTGTCTTGCCCAAGGAGACATACGCCCACAATGGTAGCAGCGTCGGGCCTTGACCCATTACCCTTGGGTTCGAAGCAGGCGCGCTAACCACTTTGCCAAGGTGCCAAAAAAAATCATTTATCAGTACATATGATGATTTGATGTATTTAAACCAGTATTTATATATAACATTGGAGTCTTAATGGCTCATACACAAAAGTTCATTTCTTATGTAATAGTATGAGTATGCATATAATACTGTGAATTAGTTGAATACCATTAGCACATAACACGTAATTTTAGGTTTAAGATTTAACAACCCTTTTTTTAGAGTAGTGAGGATACTGTTATATAATTTTGTACATATTTATGGTTTCTTACCAATAAGAACAATAAAAAACAACCAAATATAGAAGTGATTTTAATCTAAATTTTTTTTATTTTACAGTCTTCAGTTCAATTCCGGACAAAAGCTTATATTGTAACTTTGCTTTCAAAACTTGTGGTCAACGTAGCTAACCAGTGGCATTTGACCGCCAGAATTTGTGATGGCACCGGTGTGTTGGATGTGGAATTCAGTGATCATGTTTTAACTGGTTTAATCGGGTTCACAGCAGCACAGGTGCAACAAGTTTGTTGACTTACTTATTTAGAAAGAAAGATTGTATTTATATTTATATATCATGATCCTAAATCACGCTATTCGTTAAAGTTGTAGGGAAACGGTTTGCTGCTATTATACAGGTTTAATAGAAATTAGTGCTATGTCCATTTTTACTCTCTTTAGAGTTTTTTAAAACATTTCCCGAACACAAACTTTAAATATTACTTTACTTTAGGCAAATCAAGCAAAAAATACACCTGGGGAAAGCCTAGCTTCTTTGCGTCAGGGCATGGCATCATGTAGACAAGAAATTATTGGTATGTGTAAAATTATGTCAATTCAAATCGATGGCCAAAAAGTGGAAGTTTTTGACCTACAGGACGCAGATGTTAAGTTCTGGCAGCGCTTTGATAAAACATAATGTTCTGTATTTTGTTTTCTATTTAATTTTGATGTGTTTTTTTTCAAAAAATCTATGGCTATATTAAAACAGCTGACATTTGATTTTAAATTAAGAGGTCTTATGCAGCTATGAGTGGTTAGCTTGTTAACTATTGGATTGATTCATTTAACGGTCTCACTATTAAAAACCAAAAGCCAGGACAGCACAAAGTTTTTCAGTAACTAGCAGGCAATCCTAAATATCTAGGATTTTTGGGGGTCGGACAGCTGCAACAGTTTATTGCACTAGCTAATGCACTCTTGCCCCAACTTTGGAAACAGGGGTGACAACAATCATGCTGTTAAGTTTTACATCCAAGATTACAGAGCAAACACAGGTCCTTCCGCGAATAATACCCTTTAAAAGTTTAAACTTATGCTTGTCATTGTCACAGACTAAGACAATACACTTTGTTCTGTTCCTCATAAAATCTAAGGGCCATTTAGATAACAAACAAGTTTTACAGTTTATTATGATCGATATAACAGCAGCTACGAACTAATAATATACTTTTGATATATAACAGCAGCAATAATACGTTTTCCAGCAGTCGAATAAAAAAAACGTCTAAAAAAACCTTAAAACAAACAGCAATATATATTTTCGCAGCGTATAAAAGTAAAACAGGATGATAAAAATGTTGCGAAATATTGTAAAGTAAATGTAAAGTCACTATCTTGAACCACTGTTAGCGGGGCTTTCTCTGGCCGCCTGTACAAGCATTTCAACAATAGAAGGGAGGTCAGATAATTTGGCTTTCACGTATTCAGGCAACCTAGCAGACTGGCCGAACCTATATAGGAAATAAAATGCATTTTTGACAATATTTTTAAGTAGGATCAATGCTTCTTAGCCTATATTTAACTAAAATCGATAGAAAAATTAAAAATGACCAGTTTAAAAGTAGATTTATTTTAAAAATAGACTGCCTACCTTTCTGTGCGGCCTGAAGGGTGGGAGTAGAGCACAGTAGTTGTAGCTGACTGCATTAATATCTGTGATCCATCATTGTACATAACCCATATATCACCGGTGCATAAATGTGAGGCACGACCAACACCTGGGACTTCCAATGTCTTGGATACCTGGTTAGAGTCGGCCAGTGGAGTGAAAACATGCTCTGTGGAAAAAAATAATGGTTTTAAACAAATAAATAAAGAATTTGAGCTTGTTAGTGGCGTAAAAATATGCTTTGCGGAAAAAATAAGGTTTTTAAACAAATAAATAAAGAATTTGAGCTTTTTAAAATGATCGTAAGGCTGGCACATACCTCTGTGATCATTTTTAGACGACCCGTTTGAGGAAGCTGGTGCTTTTGGCACGCTTCGTTTCCTGCTCATGGCTGTAGCACTAGAACGATATGAAAGAACTGACTCAGTAAAATGAATAGGGGGTGCTGCGCTTGGAGACGTGGTGGGAGCTATTGATGGTGTCGGCAAACTATCAGGGGTTCGAGGTGTTGATACAGGCTCAGGGCTTCTTGTTGGAGTGGATAGTTTGTCACGTAGTGCGGTTTTGGTTAAGTTTGTGGTGCGGGTTGTTTCATTGGTTGGTCGCCTGCATTGGTAATGTGTATATGGTAACTATCAGGTAAAATTTGATAAAAATATTTACAAACACGCAATAAAAGATTGTCAAACTTCTCTGTATTTAAAATAAAAAATCACAATGAGTTTTACATTTTGCAAGGAATTATTTTAATTTTAAATTTAGCTTCAAAGAAAGTAAGGTACTTAGAGAACCACTGTTTTATAAATTTAAACAACAGTATTTTGCATAGCGATAATAGATAATGACAAAATGACGTAATGAACTTACCGTGATACAGTTATAGGAAAATATGACGAGTCATTTCCCGAATTCTCCTCAACCACCGAAATTGCTGACTCGATGTCGAGAGCTTTCTGTCGTGATGTCAGAGCATGAGTCAGCATATCTTGGTACTCGGGGGTGAGGTTAGCAATTGCTTCACAGTTTTGGTCGAGTGGTAATCTACGCAAATCTTGGCTGTCCAGTGTGATAAGCTTGCCGGTCTGATCGATTATCATAGTTTTGCCTTTGCTCTGTTGGACCTTAGCGCCTAGAAAATGCAAGAAGTTAGCAACTTGGTTCCGGGTGGTGGGGTTGGCCTTGCCCTTGATATTTATTTTTTTAAGTGTAGTCCAAAAAATTATTAATGTGTTTCTAGTTAAGTTCTTACTTGTATTGAAATTTATAATAAAAGAATTTATAAAGAGATAAAAAAATTTAGACTAAAGGACATAATTCCTTATAAATAGTAGCTTTTCCTTAATATGTTTGATTTGAGAGAATATTTTGCATTTTTAAATAATTTTGAAAACTATACACACAAACACACCATTATAAAAACATGCTTCGAGGTCGGCTTCCGGTGCGTTTTCCATTAACATGCACTTTGCTTGCTTTGTGAACAGAGTTACCTTGGGTGTTTTAGATCGTACCAATTGCACAAACCTGTAAAAATTAAACTAATTTTATAGTTATGGGTTGATTTGAGATCTGTGGGGGTAAGATGGGACACCCCTTTCACACATAGTATTCAAATATCCTGAATGTGTTTTAAACAATTTACAACGCTCCATGGGATTCGTGTGGATACAACTTTATAATTTCTTGAATATTCTTTGTTTACTACCAAATGGGACGAGAAAATAGAATGGAAAGGTGTCCCATCTTACCCCACCCTACTTGTACATGTACAAACATATACATGTACATTACCTACCTTGCTAGATATTTGTACTTGTTGTGGTATTTGTCAGGTAATGTAGATTTCTCATATGTATTGGTTGAGTCTGGTGGTATGGGTGGTTGTTTGGATAATATATATCCACTTTGTTCTTTGGTGGTGGGTGAAAATATCTGCTTTGTAATGAAATTGTTATTTTTGCACGATTTAAAGGTCTATAGTAGGTGTAGATTTTCATAGGCGTCAAAATTTTGGTAAAACACAGATTATCCTGGGAAATAAATTTCAGCTCTTTGTAATATTTTCTAGGGCAGGCCTGCTACCTTGGGTTTAGTAACAATGTAGGTATTAGAATACTTGCCTTTATTGAATTTCCGTTGTCTGAGACGCACAGTACTTCAGTAACAATATCTTTGCCTGTTTTGCTGTTCACTATTTCCAGACACACCTCACCATTCTGTAGTATGCTGACCTGGTGTATGGAAAAGTTTGGGTCGGTTATAATTTTGCAACAACTGTTTAAATGCAAGCCAAATGGATATAAATAACAAGAAAATAACAACGTTAGTGCGTCTGCCTCTAACCGTGAGGTAATGAGTTCAAGGCTTATCATTGCTAATATGGGCGTATGTTTCCTAAGGCAAGACACTTAATGGTTAATTGCCTCAACCCAGTGGTCACTAATGGGTTGTCTAAATTATCAGCCATACAAAAAAAAGGAAAAAATAATAAAAATAATCAACCACAAAGAAACGTACATGATAACTGGTAAGCTGGCACAAGGTGTACGAAACAGAACAACTAAAACAACTGTTATAGAGAACAGAATGACTTGTTTTCCGGCCATGAGAGGATAAAACAAGTAACATTTATACTTTAGTTTTAAGTCTTCTTTGTGCTAAATCAAAATTGGGTAAAAACTCTCACCATGGAATTTTTGGCTTTTTGTCGAATTGTGCGAAGTCTGCATGAGTTAATGTTGGGAAGGTCGCGGGATTTCGCTTCCGCTCGTCTTGTGTTGGATGATGCATGGGAATGAACGCTGTGGTGTGGCTTTGGAGGTTTGCTGTACATGTTCTGCATAATTGATGTCAAATTATAGTTTATATAAGTTATGTTGAAACGGGTGTATTACTGTATGAAGTATGGATTTTGGCACTTGCAATTGGGGATGTAATAACAAAGTACTCAAAAATATACATAACGCAAGCTTACCGAGCTTGACTTGGTTCGTGCGTCTCTGAGTTGCGTGTGTGATTGCTCTGTGACGTCATTCCCCTTATCTTGATTTGGAGTACGGTCAATAGTTCTATTATTATGTTGCTCTTGCGTCTGTTTTCCATTATACCAATTGTGGCTTTGAGTGTGCTTGTTTTCGCTGGAAATATTACACTGCGACCGCTCGGGTTTTGGTGGCGCGTAATCGGCATGCTTGCGCATCCTGTCGGCTGTTCTGCCGCGGACTGCGCCATGACTGGAAGAGTGATGGCTGTAGTCACGAGCTGAGGTGCGATCAGACTCCGCAGGGTCGCTGTTCGCGATAGAACTGTCTTTGTATCGACGAGAGGACGCAGAACGGGAACCGCGGGTTACGTTAGGTCGTAGCAGCGAATCTTCAGTCTGTGAAACGTTCTGCATTGACGACGAACGGTTTATGCCGTTCTGTTTGAAGCTACGATGCGCGGGATCTCCTTGCCGTTGTATATCGTGATATTCCGAATCATCATCGGCCGTGTAATCCCGCACAGGTGGTGATGGCGGGTGGCGGGGTCTTGAGTAATTACTTGTGTTCGATTTGTAGCATCCTGGTTCGTATTTGGCTTGGTAAGGCTGAAAGCTTCCCCCTGGAGGGTAGAACAGATCGTCGGGTCGCATGGTCGACGCGTCAGGGAATTTCCCCTGTAACGTGTCGTCGTATCCGGTGACGTCATTCGACTGCGGTTCGCGCGGGTAACGACGAGCGCTGCCTGTCGAACTGCTTTCAATAGATAAGGTTGAGTTGCGAGACTTATAACGATCGTGCCGACCTTGACTGTAATGACTGCGTGGCTTGGAAGGCAGAGTACCGCTAGTAAACGAGTCCGTGCGTTGACCCCAAGACCCGTCGCCGTGGACATGTCGCACGTCATGAGGGTTTTCCCCGCGGTCTTCCGGTTGCCGCCACATTGGAGGTCGATTGCCCGGCATGTCCCGGGTCCGACTCGCCCACTGCCGCCGGGTATCGGTGTTCTCGGGCCGGCCGAAGCCGTTTTTCGCCGCCGGTCGTCGTTCATCGTAAGACTCCTCATAGGTCGAACCAATGTCCAGAACAGGTTCCAATTTCTGCGGCGGTAAAGCCACGATTGGTCTCGTTCTTGGCGGCTGCCTTCTCGACTCAGTAAAGCTTGGTTGTTGGTGGTGTAGGGTGCCTTGCCTACTGTAGTTGTTCGTTGAATTGGTTGTCATTGTCGCATGTCCACTGTCTACTGACGCCTCACGACCTTTTAGCGTGTCTGGTTTCTATAAATCACGTACAAGTTTTGCGACTTAATTTTATGGTAGATAACGTTATTTTATTGCTCGCAAAACTTTAGAATTAGATAAAAATAACTTTGTAACAATAACTTTGTAACACCGAGTATGTAGTTCAAGCAATCAGTTATTTTTATGTTGGTATGTCACCCTAAATACATAACACATGCATACCATGAATGGGTGGTCCAGCACAGCAGAGAGCGAGATACGATCTTGAGGATCCTTCCTTAGCATTTTAGTGATGAGGTCACTGGCTTGTTGTGAAATATTCTCAGGTATTGTAAAGTTACCAAGCACAACGCGGTTCAGTGTGCTTTTAACTGCGTCAGTCTATATTGGTCGGGAATAAACGTTACTGAAGATTTGAATGGTAGATTGGTAGGTATACAGTATGTACAGGCAGTGGCGCAACCAGCGCGTTCAAAAGGGGGCTGTCATATTTACGTCCAGTCCACGTTTATCTATGACACGATAAAACACTCCCTTTGTTGGTTGTGCACACGAATATATATTCTATTTTACGCGGTAAATTAAAACTAACACTACATTATTAAAAAGACGTATCTAAATTAATATAAACAGATGAAACATTGTTGCAGATTAACGCATGTTAATGTAACGATTATTTACGTTAGAATACCTTTGATAAACCATTACGATTGTTCCATCACAAACGAGATTGTTGGTAAACAATTGTGTTTTATTTGCTCCCATACGATCTGTAGTTTTTGTATAATTTCTGTTTCTGATGATTAGTTTAAATCAGTGCTTTCCAAACTATGGTACGCGAAGGCCTCCCAGGTGGTACGCGAGCACCTTATTAAGTTCAAACCAAACGATCGCAAATGATCTTTTAGTGATTGTCGTAAGCATTATTTTAATCCACATAAATTACGTAGAGCGTGACATTCCATGTTATATTCCCTACACCGGTGTTCCTAACTTTTTAAACCTAGGCGTTGCTTTACGCGTGTACAAAGTATTTTTGCAAGCCTATCTTTACTTATGCGCATTCGTGAAAAGGCAAATATTCAACCTGTTTTCAAGCACCTGCAGGCTAAATAATCAAGGGAACAATCGCTATTATGACGCAAATAATCAACGTGTGAATTGCTATTATGACGTAATCAATTCCCAGATCAAACAATCGCTGTTATGACGCGATGAATCCACGTGTGAATTCCTACTGTTTCGTAATAATTATGCTGCTTGGCTGAGGAAAACATCGTAAATATACAGCAGTGCTACTTCTGGAACATATTTAGGTTGTTTATTACCGCGCCTGTTGCCCTGTTTAATAGGCAAATTACTTTTATTTTCACGCAACTTTGAGAAAGGCAGTGCCAAGTTTGTGTTGCGAATGCCCGTGGAAAAAATAGGTGTGCGTGCGGTTCCTAAATTTACTATTTAAAATGAGTTGTTCACGAGGCTTTAGTAGTTTAGTGTGTAGGTGGTTTGAGAACGCTGCTTGAACCAAAAAGTGGTACGCGAGTAGATAAAGTTTGGTAACCACTGGTTTAAATGCAGATAAACCGCGATTATTATGGATTTTAATTGGTGCAAATATAAGTGCGAGGAGCGACGCTATCAGTAAATTGGAACCAACACAAATTGCAATATAATATTACAAAGTATTTTCCCGGCCGAGCTTGGACAGAAGCCAAAAAACATCTTGTTGGCACCGCACGAGAACCAGAGTTTCATTACGTCACTTTTCACGAGAATAAATTCACAACGATTGCTTCGTTTGTTAAGTGTTGAATGTATGCTACCACATGCGACTTCCTTTATTTCCTACGCCGGCGTAGAGCGTAAAAATGTGACGCTTATACACGATGTTTCGATCTCGCGGTTGGTTGGGCAGTTAGCACATTCCTCCAGATTGTTATATTATGAAACGTCATAATTAATAGTTACGTTACAATAGGACAAGTGACGTAACAATTGAACGAAAAATTATTTCAATTTCAGGCGAAGGAATGTAATATTAAAGGCAACGCGTGTGTGTGCGTCTTAGCACTTTCTGGCTGCGTGCGTGTCTGCGGTAAAGGGGGCTGTCATGACAGCAAAACAGCCCCCCTGGTTGCGCCCCTGTGTACAGGGAGTCCTAGGACACTAGGTAGTAATAAATTTGATAATAATATACAGTAGGTCGGGGGAAGATAAGACACTTTTTTTATTCTTTATTCTGACCCCATTTGGTAGTAAACAAAGAACATTCAAAGAATTATAAAACCGTATCCTCACAACACCCATAAACCGTTGTTAATTGTTTAAAACACGATCAGGATATTTGGATAATATGTTCTAAAGGTGTCCCATCTTCCCCCGCAGTACTATAATAAGTTTAGTTATCTCTTTGATTACGGTAGCAAAGATTTAAAAATATTTTAAACGAAAAGACGACGAGGAACAGTTGTTAAAACACGCTTACAGTTAAAAACATACTTACATTTAGTTGGAAGAAAATAAGCGTGTTTGCTACACCTAGCAGACAAACGAGCCATTTATGCTTAATTATTATTAAGTTACGCTAGTCTTCTAATAGAAACAAAAGTGTGCGTGAAGAGACGACCCGTATCAACGGTTTATCCGAAATTGAATATACTTACGTCAAATGGAGGCACGCCCACCAAAAACGTATAAAACATGCAGCCCAGTGACCATACATCAGATTCTAAACCATGCGCGCTTCGAGTTGCTATCTCTCTGCAATAAATACAAACTGGGTTTAAAGATGCGATAATGAGGTTGAGCTATAACGAGCGGCTACGCAGGGGAAATGTGATTTTTTTTGGAACTGGGCAGGTAAATTAATACATTGATTATAATAAATTTAAAAATTGGCAAACGGTTTTAAAAATTGGCTACAGTTTAAAAACATCTCTTTGTACAGTTTAACATTAAACACACACGCCAACGGAAAAGGGCGTTTCACGGAGCTGTATTTGTCTAGTGTCGTCATTAAACATAAAACAAACGCAAATATAACAGATCAGTCTATGTCGCGCAATGACGAAACAAACATGCTTGTTCCGTCACAGTACGACCGTTAAACGCTTACAAAAACTTGCGGTTACACAATGTAGGCTTGCCTGAACTCGGCAGCGAAAAAAATTACGACCCGCGAGAGTCCTATTGTCGTTACTGTGACGTCACAAAGGGTGGGGGTCGGTCGAAGGTGTGTGGCTTCTAAACGGCAGTTTATACCAAGTCGATAAGTATGTGAAACGAAGTTTAGGCGCAGTATGTTTGCCCGGGCATGTTAGCGCAGTTGGGTCGTATTTCGTAACGTAAAATATCGCGGTTGAAAACGACATACCTCATGTCACATTTAAAGAACCCAACGGCCGAATTAAAAAACATTAAATCAATTAAATCACGGATTAAATGGAGGCTTTAAAAAGGGATTTGCAAACATCTGCATGATAACAAGATCTGCCTAATTGGGCCAATGTGGTACACAACAAAAAACGTGATTCATGTGAATATGGAATATATTCATGGAATTAAAAACAAAGCTGACATTAAACATTGGCAGTTATGATAAATGTAATATATTATTATATGCTGTTGCTGGACATCAAACAATAAACATCACAATACTATTCTACATGATAATGGGACATTGCCTTATGTCATGTGCATATTTTTTGTTATACTTTGTTGATTAACTATCTTTCATTTAAATACAAATAAATAAAGGTACATGCTGTTGCGATCTGTGTAAACTATTAACTTACGGAGATATGAAGTTCGGGGTACCACACATGGTGAAGTGTTTATCTGTAGGTAGAGCAAGGCGAGTTGCGAGCCCAAAATCAGCTATTTTAATGTGGCAATTATCATCAAGCAGCATATTGGCAAGGGTTATGTCACGATGAAGAATTCCATGTGCATGTAGATACAACATTCCTTCTACTATTTGCACCATGAATTCACGCACTGTGGGGAAAGGTTTATAATAATACAGTGCCAAAATAGAGGTAAATAAAACTGTATTTAAACCAACAAAATCTTGGGTATCATTCATAAAATAGTTCAAAGACATCAAACAAAAGGAACCTTATTCATCAATATGGTGAATGCATTATACCTTGGCTCTGCTTGTTTGTGTAGCTATGCTACTTAACACGGGGTAAAAGATATTCTAGGCTAAAAACTTTAGTTTTAAACATTTTATGTCAATAAAATTACAGTTAGAGAGCCAATAGTACATTATGTTTGTTTTTAAATATTTTATAGGCAAAAGAAACTAAATTGTCAAAAGCATTACCTTGTTGTTCACACAATGAATTTCCTTGACTTTTTAAAAATCGGTTCAGTTCTCCTTTCATGCAAAGCTCCAAGATGAGATAAACATGATCAGCATCTTCAAAACAGTGATGCAGCTCCAGTATTGAAGGATGCTTGAGCTGGGCATGAATTTCAACCTCGCTCCGGACACGAGAAACCATCCCAGACTTCCTCATGCTCCGTTTATCGATCATTTTGATCGCTACACCACGGTTTGACTCTCTGCACTTTGCGCGGTATACGCAAGCAAAAGCGCCACGTCCAATTAGGTTAAGAACTTCATACTCAGCAATTGTGCTTCCATAAGGGGGCATTTGATCACTATGAGAGTTGTATAGCTTCTTTGCTACTTTATGAGGCATTGTGTAGATGAAGAATAAGATAGACACCAAGTTACCTAGTAGAAAAAAAATTTTTTACAATAAAAAATACTAAGCAATTGCAATAATTGAGTGTCACATCTCCAGTATTATTTAGGAAAAAGAATTCAAGTTTTTAGTAATTTTTTAAATAAAATATGCAATTCTAGAAGTAGAAGCTGTTTTTAAATCGTATATGTGCCTTAATAAAACATTGTATATATTTTAAGATTGCTAAGGGTGCAATATGTTTAGATCAACTGTAGTGAGAGCATTATACGATTAACAAACCAGTATTACCACCACTAATTTAACACTGCAAAAATAAATTATAATGTGACTTACTTCTACTAAATGTAAACTCAAGCAAGTTTTTTACATCCTTTAGAAATGGTAACCTCATAGCAGGAAATTGGAAAATAAAAACTGACACACATTCATTGTTTTACACACAAAATCCTAACAATAGGTACATAAGAGTATTGCACCAGCAATAAAACCACTTTGGTTCACTAGGTAATAAAACTTGTATTTGACTTCCAGGTATTATATATAAATATTAAATATTTATATGAATAAGTTTGTTTTTTTTTCTTTTTAAATATTATCTAAAATACTAAAATATATTCTTATCTACTTTTGTAGTGTTAAACATTGCTAACAGAAAGAAATTCAGTTAAACCAAGTATGTTTTACTGTTTGTCCTGAATTATAGCTTTTGGTAAATTTTGTTAAAAAAATAAAACTTCATAGAAAAGTGACATATTCTACCTACCCACACACTGACACTAGTACATCATTCCACCTCTATGCAGTAATTCAAGTGATCCAATCTTCCAGTATATTTTCCTTCCATGCATGCCTAGACTTGTCGTTTAGAATTCAGTTTTCGTCGGCTAGCGAATGTTTACTGAAACAAAAATACCATTGACATTTATTTTGACATTCTGCGCTGTATAGTTATTGCGGGTTCGTTAATTTATTTGCTAAGACATAAATACTAAGACTTGAAGTATATTGGATCTACGCGTATTAAACAACAAGATAAATATACTGACTGTAGTCAACTAGCAATCCAGTCTATTCTTGCCTCACTAGTATTCGTAACAATACAAACGATTGTATGATGTAACTTGATCCTTTCATTGTTTACAGACCATCGGCATTGGGAATCATTCGGTAAACTGAATATTTCGTTATTTTTCGAAACAATACTTAGCTGCGGTGAGTGAACCAGTTTGTGTGCGGGTGAGTTAAATTGTTTGTTTTAGAATTTTAGCAAATTACGGATTTTCTTTACGACAAGTTGCGATATTTTAAAATTTGTGCCTGCTGTGTTCTCACTTCGGTTCGTGTCAGCGGTTAAATTTATTTCGCTACAACTGGGGAGTTTTCTAAAGCGATAAATTATATGAATGAATGTAACTTCCTTTGTATACAGCTTAGAAATGATAACATAGGTAACTTTAGTAGGAAATCCTAATTTTGCGTTAAATCAAACACAGTTTTGTATTCAATAAAAAAATCTGTCTTTGCAGTTTCGTGGTTTCTTTTAATGTTTTACCATAGTACTTTCATGCGTGACCACAATGTGACGTCATAACAAAAGAAACAAACAGGAGCAAAGAGCTGGACTACCATAAGAGAGTACTATGGTTTTACCGTTACTACCTGCCTTTTCGCTTTTGTCTCTCTTGTTCTTCCACCCGATTCGACTCGTGATTAGCCTTAGAAATGAGAGAAAGTTCGACAAATATTAGCGCATGAATGGGCGCAAAATAATACTTTCATACCATAGCGGTACGCGATTAACGCTATATATGGTTAAGTGCGTGATGTTGATTATAAAGCGAAAACGTGAGGCATTTAAATTATTACATTGGCAAAACAGTTATATAATTAATTAGGGTGACCGTGGCTGTAGGTATTTGCAGTGAATTGTAGACTTGAAAAAGGTAAACAGCATTAGTTTGGCAACATATTCTTGCTTTGTTTTAAGTTATTAATAGAGTACCAATTACCAGATTTGGTTCATTCAGTGCACCTTTTAAGCTTTTTTTTTCATCCAAACGATGCAGTCTGTACTAAAGAGCGTAAATTTGTGCCAAAAGTAGCCCTGCGCCCCTGCTGTATATTTAAACATTTCCCAATCAATCTTAATAGCAATTGACACATTCATAATTTAGTCTGTAATTGCTTAAAAACAGGTTGAGCGTTACCTTTTTCATATATGTGTTTAAGTACACCCTGGCTACTTCCCCTCTGTGACTATTCCCCCGGCTACTTCCCCTCCATAACTATATTCACCCCGGTTACTTCCCCTCCATAACTAACTAACTATTCACCCCGGCTACTTCCCCTCCGTGACTATCCCCCCTGGCTACTTCCCCCCATGACCATTCCCCCCGGCTACTTCCCTCCATGACCATTCCCCCTGGCTACTTCCCCTCCGTGACTATTCCCCCCCGCTACTTTCCCCAATGACCATTCCCTCGGCTACTTCCCCCTCATGACCATTCCCCCCAGCTACTTCCCTTCCGTGACTATTCCCCCTGGCTACTTTCCCCTGTGACAATTTTCCCGGCTACCTCCCCCCATGACTATTTCCCCCGGCTACTTCCACTCCGTGACTATGCACCGACTTCTTTCCTTCCATGACTATTCCCCCGGCTACTTCCCCTCCGTGACTATGCACCGGCTACTCCCCCCCCTGACCATTCCCCCCGGCTACTTCTCCTCTGTGACTATTCCCCCCGGCTACTTCCCCTCTGTAACTATTCCCCCTGGCTACTCCTCCCCCTGGCTACTCCTCCCCCTGACCATTCCCCCCAGCTACTTCCCCTCTGTGACTATTCCTCCCAGCTACTTCCCCTCCGTGTCTATGCACCGGCTACTCCCCCCCTGACCATTCCCCCCAGCTACTTCCCCCCGGCTACTTCCCCCCATGACTATTCCCCCGGCTACTTTCCCTCCGTAACTATTCCCCCGGCTACTTCCCCTCCGTGACTATTCCCCCCGGCTACTTCCCCCATGACTTTTCACCCGGCTACTTCCCCCCATGAATATTCACCCGGCTACTTCCCCTCCGTGACTATTCCCCCCGGCTACTTCCCCCCATGACTATTCACCCGGCTACTTCCCCCATGAATATTCACCTGGCTACTTTCCCTGCGTAACTATTCCCCCCGGCTACTTTCCCTCCGTGAATATTCCCCCCAGCTACTTCCTCCCATGACTATTCACCCGGCTACTTCCCCTCCGTAACTATTCCCCCGGCTACTTCCCCTCCGTGACTATTCCCCCGGCTACTTCCCCCCATGACTATTCACCCGGCTACTTCCCCCCATGAATATTCACCCGGCTACTTCCCCTCCGTGACTATTCCCCCGGCTACTTCCCCCATGAATATTCACCCGGCTACTTTCCCTCCGTAACTATTCCCCCGGCTACTTTCCCTCCGTGACTATTCCCCCCGGCTACTTCCTCCCATGACTATTCACCCGGCTACTTCCCCCCATGAATATTCACCCGGCTACTTTCCCTCCGTAACTATTCCCCCCGGCTACTTTCACTCCGTGACTATTCCCCCCGGCTACTTCCTCCCATGACTATTCACCCGGCTACTTCCCCTCCGTAACTATTCCCCCGGCTACTTCCCCTCCGTAACCATTCCCCCCAGCTACTTCCCCACATGACTATTCCCCCCGGCTACTTCCCCTCCGTAACCATTCCCCCCAGCTACTTCCCCCCATGACCATTCCCCCCAGCTACTTCCCCCCATGACCATTCCCCCCGGCTACTTCCCCCCCATGACTATTCCCCTCCGTGACCATTCCCCCCGGCTACTTCCCCTCCGTGACTATTCCACCTGTCTATTCCACATGAACCAATATCCGGTGTGTTCACGTTTAAACATCTTTTGTTTATTTCAAAAACTAGTACTCCTGCTCAATTGATACCTTTCATTTTAAAAAAAACTATAATAGCTATATAATAAAATATTAATACCAAATTTAGCTCTCCGCTCTATGTGACTTAATGTGTTTATTCCACAAGAAAAAGAGAATAAGCACGAAGTGCTAAGAAAACTTAAAACAGAGATTAAAAAAATCTACAATGAAAAATATTGTGAGTATTTATTTAAACTGTTATATTGCTGTCAAGATTTTGTATTGCAGTTTCTAATACTTAAAATTTAATCTTTACAGCAGAAGCTGTTGGGCAAACAGCAAGAATGCCATATTCAAAAATCTATGAGTTTGGATTGAAGATGAATGGTTTGCCCGGTCGGATACCATTTAAATGCCCGTCCGGATATGGCCCAGCAGCATGCAAGAAAATGACTCAATATAAAGAAAATTTAAAACTTTTGCTGCACCAGTAAGTGTTTAGATTTTGAGGAAATAAGTATATTGTGAGGCTGTGAGCCATGGATTTGGAAACTTTTTGGCTAAGATTACATTTTGCAAATATATCTTGGTAAACAAGTACAAGCAATCAAAATAATAGTCACCTGGCTTTTCCTAGCATGCTTGTTACGATTGGATTATTTTAGTTGATTGTTGTTACAAATGGATTGTTATGTTATGGAAAGTCACGAAAAAAGTTGTAACAATCATGCCAAGATTGAATTTATCCTATATCTGTTCACATAGGTTCCACATTCCAGACTTATGGTTTAAGAAAGCAATAATACATGCATATACATAGGTATGCTTTAAAGGTCAAACTATGTTTTGGTAATGAATTAGGAAAAAAGCTTTTTCGATAGTACTTTGATTTACACTTTTAGTGTGTCTTTTGTTTGTGGACATGTACTCAGTTTACATTCACTTGTATTCTTGTTATCATATAATAAAGGGGTTTAAAATAGTAGTATTTAATTTTTTCAGAGAAATTCATATAGAATGCAACCAAATAAAGATTGTGATGGAAGAAAATAATGATTGGCTGAATTCCAAGGAGAATTGGACATGCAGGAAAATTAAGTTTATATAGTAGAGTGGGGCGGTGGAGTACGACAGTTCTTCTTTCCACTGTGTACTTAAACAATTCTTTCTACTGTGTATCTGAACATTTTTTTCTACTGTGTTTCTAAACAAATTTTTTTACTGTGTATTTAAACAATTCTCTCTGTTGAACTGTGATTATGCCAAACTATTACAACATATTTTTATTCTGATTGTAATAAAGGATATTTTGTTTTTACATACATATTAGTGTAGTAAGTCATCTGAAACATAACTGAATCCTTATTACGGACACATATCTGTACAAAGTATAATACAACTGCACAGGCGGACATAGTTTTTAAAATCTCCAACAGCAGATTACTCAAGGAATTTCGCAATTTTGTGCTACAGTAAGGTGGCGCTGCAGAGCACTTATGCTTAGCCTGTTACCGAGCGTATATCTTCGCGCAAAAGATAGAAGTTGAACTTTTGGAAGTTGCGGTAAATTTGTGTGTTTATGAAATGTATAGCCCGGACTCGTGTTCCTAACTTACTTCGATGTTCGAATCACCGCCGCACGTTCGCATCTCACCCGACCTGAATTCGATGTTCGAATCACCGCCGCACGTTCGCGTTTCACCCGACCTGAATTCGATGTTCGAATCACCGCCGCATGTTCGCATCTCACCCGAACTGAATTCGATGTTCAAATCACCGCCGCACGTTCGCATTTCACCCGACCTGAATTGGATGTTCGAATCACCGCCGCACGTGTTCGCATCTCACCCGACCTGAATTCGATGTTCGAATCACCGCCGCACGTGTTCGCATCTCACCCGACCTGAATTCGATGTTCGAATCACCGCCGCACGTCCGCATTTCACCCGACCTGAATTCGATGTTCGAATCACCGCCTCACGTTCGCATTTCACCCGACCTGAATTCGATATTGGAAATCACCGCCGCACGTTTGCATCTCACCCGACCTGAATTCGATGTTCGAATAACCGCCGCATGTTCGCATCTCACCCGACCTGAATTCGATGTTCGAATCACCGCCGCATGTTCGCATTTCACCCGACCTGAAGTCGATGTTGAAATTACCGCCGCACGTTCGCATTTCACCCGACCTGAATTCGATGTTCGAATCACCGCCGCACGCGTTCGCATCTCACCCGACCTGAATTCGATGTTCGAATCACCGCCTCACGTTTGCATTTCACCCGACCTGAATTCGATGTTCGAATCACCGCCGCACGTTCGCATTTCACCCGACCTGAAGTCGATGTTGAAATTACCGCCGCACGTTCGCATTTCACCCGACCTGAATTCGATGTTCGAATCACCGCCGCACGCGTTCGCATCTCACCCGACCTGAATTCGATGTTCGAATAACCGCCGCACGTTTACATTTCACCATTTGCATTTTTCCTTTGGCATTCCTTGTTTTTAATAGGGCCAATAGTTTAACTTCTATCTGTTGCGCGAAGAGATACACTTAATAACAGGCTAAGCATAAGTGCTCTGCAGCGCCACCTTACTGTAGCACAAAATTGCGAAATTCCTTGAGTAATCTGCTGTTGGAGATTTCAAAAACTATGTCCGCCCGTGCAGTTGTATTATACTTTGTACAGATATGTGTCCGTAATAAGGATTCAGTTATGTTTCAGATAACTTACTACACTAATATGTATATAAAATACAAAATATCCTTTATTACAATCTTTTATTCATTATTATTTGAATTTTGAAGGCATCTGTTACCAGTTAAAAATATCTCTCTCTCCCTTTTTATATATAGTAGGGTGGGGTAAGATAGAACATGATTTTATTCTCTTTCCTCCTCCCATTTGGTAATAAACAAACATAAAAAATGTTTTTTTCTTGCCTACGGTATGCCATCGTATTCCACCATACTATAGTTTATAAGGGACTTAATGGTTGACTGTTTTAATACAACCGCCAAATGTTGTGCACCGTCCGACACTTCTTCAACTTTACACTTGATAGAATAAGAGCTACGTTTTAAGACTTCTTGATCGTACAACACAGAGAATTTTAGATAAATCAGTTTCACATAATGTTTTATTCACATTCATCATCATCATCATCATCATCACTTTCATTATCATTTTCATTAGTAACAGAGTCCACTGCCTCAACCACCTCATTTTCATCCACTTCAATTGGATCACACATAAAATCCACATAAGAATTCTTCGTAATTAAAGGCGTTCGTGGCTCTGTATCAACAGTAATTTCGGCTACAGCTCTCTCTAGCATTTTGATAAACGCATTCGTTTTTCCTTGTATGTCTTTGAATCTAATATGAAAATACAAATTAAAAATGAGCTAATTTTGAAAAAAAGTTCATTGGGTACAAAGGTATAACCTGTGTCATTTCTCTCCATATCATTTATGATACCAATTGCAGAGAAATCACTGGTGCATGACTTTAACTTGTTGGTATGTGAACATGAAGGTGTAACATTGTATGATTTAACGTTTGTGCCAGCTAAGTGGAATGTGTCATAGAACAACGATGTAGATTTTTTTCTTTTACCCGGAACTTTAACTTTAAATGGACCACATCGTATCTTTATTCTGTGAAACAATATTATTTAATATTTACATAATAGGCCTCGCCCATCATTCTATCATAGGTTAGTTATCAGTAAACTATAAACACTACAACGTTAAAATATAAATAGAACTCATTCCAATCTCATCACTCTAACTTTTACTTACACATTACACCAATTGTACAGAGGGAAACTGGTGGAGCGGCGGAGGGAAATAGTTACGGAGGGGAAGTAGCCGGGGGGAATAGTCACCGAGGGAAAGTAGCTGGGAGGAATAGTTACGGAGGGGAAGTAGCCGGGTGGATAGTTACGGAGGGGAAGTAGCGGGGTGCATAGACACGGAGGGGAAGTAGCGGGGTGCATAGACACGGAGGGGAAGTAGCCGGGGAGAATAGTCATGAGGGGAAGTAGCCGGGGGGAATGGTCACGGAGGGGAATTAGCCGGGGGGAATGGTCATGGGGGGGAAGTAGCCGGGGGGAATGGTCATGGGGGAAGTAGCCAGGGGGAATAGTTACAGAGAGGAAGTAGCCGGGGGGAATGGTCATAGGGGGAAGTGGCCCGGGGAAATAGTCACCGAGGGGAAGTAGCCGGGGGAATTGTCATGGGGGGAAGTAGCCGGGGGATAGTCATGGGGGGAAGTAGCGGGGTGCATAGACACGGAGGGGAAGTAGCCGGGGAGAATAGTCATGGGGGGAAGTAGCCGGGGGGAATAGTTACGGAGGGGAAGTAGCCGTTGGATAGTTACAGAGGGAAAGTAGCGGGGTGCATAGACACGGAGGGGAAGTAGCCGGGGAGAATAGTCATGAGGGGAAGTAGCCGGGGGGAATGGTCACGGAGGGGAAGTAGCCGGGGGGAATGGTCATGGGGGGAAGTAGCCGGGGGAATTGTCATGGGGGGGAAGTAGCCGGGGAGAATAGTCATGGGGGTAAGTAGCCGAGGGGAATAGTTACGGAGGGGAAGTAGCCGGGATGAATAGTTACAGAGGGGAAGTAGCGGGGTGAATAGTCACGGAGGGGAAGTAGCCGGGGTGAATAGTTACAGAGGGGAAGTAGCCGGGGTGAATAGTTACAGAGGGGAAGTAGCTGGGGAGAATAGTTACGGAGGGGAAGTAGCCGGGTGAATAGTTACGGAGGGGAAGTAGCCGGGTGAATAGTTACGGAGGGGAAGTAGCCAGGTAAATAGACACGGAGGGGAAGTAGCCGGGAAGAATAGTTACGGAGGGGAAGTAGCCGGGTGAATAGTTACGGAGGGGAAGTAGCCGGGTGAATAGTTACAGAGGGGAAGTAGCCGGGGGGATGGTCATGGGGGGGAAGTAGCCGGGGGGAATAGTCATGGGGGGAAGTAGCCGGGGGAAATAGTCACCGAGGGGAAGTAGCCGGGGGGAATGGTCATGGGTGGGAAGTAGCCGAGGAAATTGTCATGGGTGGGAAGTAGCCGGGGTGAATAGTTCCGGAGGGGAAGTAGCCGGGGTGAATAGTTCCGGAGGGGAAGTAGCCGGGGTGAATAGTTACGGAAGGGAAACGCTCAACCTGTTTGTAAGCAATTACAGACTAAATTATGAATGTGTCAATTGCTATTAAGATTGACTGGGGAATGTTTAAATATACAGCAGGGCTATTTTTGGCACAAATTTACGTTCTTTAGTACAATCTGCATCGTTTGGATGGAAAAAAAAGCTTAAAAGGCGCACTGAATGAACCAAATCCGGTAATTGGTACTCTGTTAATAACTTAAAACAAAGCAAGAATATGTTGCCAAACTAATGCTGTTTACCTTTTTCAAGTCTACAATTCACTGCAAATACCTACAGCCACGGTCACCCTAATTAATTATATAACTGTTTTGCCAATGTAATAATTTAAATGCCTCACGTTTTCGCTTTATAATCAACATCACGCACTTAACCATATATAGCGTTAATCGCGTACCGCTATGGTATGAAAGTATTATTTTGCGCCCATTCATGCGCTAATATTTGTCGAACTTTCTCTCATGTCTAAGGCTAATCACGGGTCGAATCGGGTGGTTCTTCGCTATCGTGACCGAAGAGATGAGATAAATTTCATTCATTCATTCATTCAATCCACACTCTTTAGCTCAGTGTCGGCCTTATAAATTTAGAATAGTTACGACGGTGGTATAATCTTTTGACTTCAGTGATCACCAATGACAAACTTTCGTGAAATTTAAAGCGTCATATTCATATATGTATATTGAAATGAGAATATTATTTACGACAAAATTGCAAAGCGCATAATAGTAAAACCAGAGCCATAGAAATACCGAGTAGTCCAACCCATTGTTACGTAAAAGACAAATTGAACGGCAATTTGGGTCCAAAATAACACAGTAGGTATAGGGAAAATGCATGTTTTTCGGTAAATTAGAGAAAAACTTGTGTCCAAAAACAAATTTAAAGGTTAAAAAGTGTAAAAAACAAGTGTTATTTGTTTTCTGTATCAAAAAAAGTCAAAAAATGGAATTAGAAGCGGTTGATTTGTGACATTTTAGTCATTTAATGGGGGTAAATTTATATGTTTTTTCAAAAAAATGTTTGGTAATGTAAATAGAAGCTGTTTTACGCCTTTCCACAAAAGGAAATCGCAAATAAAACTCAACAAGTTCGTTTAAATTCATTGCGAAAGTCACCGCTTTTGCTCTATTTTGAACACACACAGACGGCAGTTGGACTACTCGGTGTTTTTACGACTCTGAGTAAAACAACACAATGGAAACTCATCTTACAAGCAGAATCCCCTTATATACGGACTCTGATTACAACAAGTGCACTGGTAAATAATTAGGAATATGTACATATTTGAAATGTCATGGATTTCATTTGGTTACACAAAGGCTTACTATTACCCGTGTGTATGAGTTTCTGCATAATTTCAAACACGAATTTGTAGCTGCATAAAATTATATGCCTTGGTCATTGGGGTCACACTTTAACATGACTTTTATCCCCTCACCAGCTCTTGTCACCTCAAACGCTTTTTGTACTTCTTCCAACTTAAATCGATGTGTGACAAGCGGCGTTACGTCGACTTGGCGTGAAGCCAGCATTTGAATTGCTGTCGGGTACGTATTGCAATATCTAAACACGCCGCGTATGTCGACTTCACGAACCGCCGCGTTCACAATTGGCACATTTACCATCGCTGGACCTAAGCCCACAAGCAACAAGCAGCCGCCAGACTTAGTTGCGTAGATTCCGGTCTGGATCGCCGATTCCGCCCCTGTGCACTCTATTGTACGGTCTGGCATAGCTCCGAGTAAACACTCTACTTTAGACGCGACCATTTTAGCGTCATCGCCGATATTCACTTTAATCACTTCATCTGCACCTAGTTGTTTAGCCATTTCCAAACGCTTTGGAAATAAATCGGATATTACGATTTTTGATGCTCCCATAGCCTTGGCAACCAGGAGAGACACAAGGCCAATTGGACCAGCTCCACAAATAAACACATTATGACCAAGAGTGATCTCTGCCCGTCGACACGCATGAATGCCAACTGAAAGTGGTTCTATTAGAGCACCTTCTTCATATGACACATTATCAGGGAGTTTGTAGCAGAAATCAGCATTGTGTGTGTAAAACCGCGACAAGTTACCATCATCTGGCGGGGTGGCACAGAAGAAAACTTCACTTAAGTTGTACCGACCTTTCTTGAAAAAGTCATCATTATGAAGAGGGTACCCTGGCTCAATGGCCACCCTATCTCCAGGTTTAAGATGAGTGACATTTTTTCCACACCTAACGACCCTGCCTGCAGCCTCATGGCCAATTACCATCGGGTCATTCACAATAAAGTCACCTATCCGTCCTTTCACCCAGTAAGAAACATCTGACCCACAAATGCCAACAGAATGCATTTGAAGCAGTACTTCATTTTCTTTTGGCTCAACAATGCTTCGATTTTCCAAGACAATATCACATTGAGGGTATTCCTCGCGCTTTCTATAAAGGACAGCGCTCAAGTTTTCCTGAACAGACATTTTTCACCTGGAAAAATAACATAGAAGTAATAAGTATGAAGTGAAAATATATAAATATAGAAGTTATACCACTATACCAGTCATTGTCCACCTATGATTGGTAAACTGATTGATAAGGTTTAGGTCAACGTCAAATATTAAAAATGATTATAAAAAGATTTATAAAAAACAGACACAATTTATACAATAAAAGAGCCTGCAAAAACCTTCCTATTTAAGTATTTTTAATAGCAAATAAACTTAGGACTATTGCTACTACTAGTACCATACGGTTAAGCTGCTACAAACACATCACCTGCAGAATAATAGCATATCAACCTAAGTAACCATTACTATCATTAGCAAACATCCAAAGTAAACATTAAGATATTAAGACTGTGTAATGTGGGAACATGTTTAAACAGTCTTACACTACATTCATAAGAAATGCTGACTAATGGAAAATGGTTATGATTATTAGGTTATTATACATAATAGTAAATAACAATACTTAACACATGTATATGTATGTGGCCACCAGCTTGTTTTCCACATAAGTGAAATGCATGTATTAGCATGGGCGACAGACAGATATTTTGCTAAGCTGCATTCATTTTTTGTTTTAATAGTTGTATTATAGGAAAAGCGTAACATTTATGATGCACCAAAATTGAAAATAGTTAAACATTTTACAAGCCAACCAAAACTGAAGCATTCGCTTTTTAAACTTAAATATTTAAAATTAATTCAATGCCGATGGCAAGTATGTTAAATATATATAACTGGGTAACATAAATAATCTAAACATTGCCCAAAAATGAGCAAATGTCGGTTTATGCTTGTAAAGTTGATGGTTAAGTGGGGAAACATGTGTGGAACAAGATGGTGGCCTTGCTGATATCTGAATGAATGTAACTTACTTTATCCTCGCGTGGCCGGAAAACGACAGTCGTTATAACACGGGTTTAACACGTGCCAGCTTACATGTTACCATGTATGTTACTTTGTGGGTGAATATTTTTTTTGGATTTTTTTATGTATGGCTGATAATTTAGACAACCCATTAGTGACCACTGGGTTGGAGCAATTGCCGTTAAGTGTCTTGCCCAAGGACACATACGCCCGCAACGGTAGCAGCGTCGAGCCTTGAACCCATTACCTTTGGGTTACAGGCAGGCGCGCTAACCACTATACCACGGCACCGGACATCTGTGTTTCTTAGTTGACAGTAAACAGTTCGAAAGAGCGTATATAACCGACCTAATGTGGAAAAGATGTTCTTACTAGTGTTTTATGTATTTAGAAAGGTATTTTTATTATTTAATTAATTTGTTTTATACTTCTTAACACTTTGTAGTGTTTTTTTGTGCATTTTTCCGTATTTTTTAATTTAAATAATTGCCGACACCTAGTGGAAAAAGTGTTCCGTCTTCTTCGTATAATCCCATGTGTATTGAACCTTAATGAGTTTTAAGACTTAAAGTTATAATTTAGTATTCCGGCACCTGTTTAGGTTTTATTAATATTGATTTATAAAAACAAAGCCTATATTGAGTCCAGATACATACTTGTACATACTGACATTGTACATATCCAGATAGATATACTTGTTCAACTTGTACAAATGTTCAAAATACAAACAACCAGCTTATACATATAATCCACAAATACAAATGTTGCTCTGATATGGAAGATTTATTTGAACAGCATTAACGATAAATTAAATGCAATAACTGAATTTCCACCTGAAACTAACTTAATTATGAACTAAGCAGTTCTGCAGAATGCAGAAACTGTGCGGCTTTGCTCAGCGGGAAAATCCCTAACGTGCAACTTACACGTATCCTTATTGAAATCAACAGCAACGATTGGCCAATCACGGACTAGATACGGGGGTGTGGCACCTTTACGACGATTTTGTTTGTATTGATGTATTTTTTTAACAAGATGGCACTTTGTGAATAATGATTGGATGACATTTGGCACACCTTTAAGTTAGTTCTAGTTTTGTTCCATGATTTATGAAAGGAAAAAGGGCAATGCCGACATAAATAAAATAAATAAAGACCCTTTTTAAAAAAACAATAAAATACACACCTTTGAATGGATAAAGTGACGTTAAATTAGTATTTAACCTGGACAGATAAAAAAAATTCAAACGTTACCTTGCGACTGCATGGGCGTCGCCAAGGGGGGGCTGAGGGGTCATGCCACCCCCCCTTTTTGAGTTTCCACTAAAGTTAATGGTAAAAATAATATAATTTACTATTTCGATTTAAGCCTGTTTTAAATTTTTTTACACATATATACATCTTTCTTTCTTACACATGCGCACAGCATGCTAAATGATAAGGTGTCAGTCCCCATATTATGACGCAAATAAACGCCGTGTGAACTGCTATTATATCGTAATTATTTGCCTGGTCAAACAATCGCTATTATGATGCAATGAATTCGCATGTGAACCCATACTATTTCGTAATAAACAGTCTACCTGCTAGCTAAGAAAACCAAATCTCAAATTTCGTGACAAAAATGGCTGGTGGTAGGTCACGAGTGGAGTTTTGAATGCAGTTGTAGATCGTTGTTTTCACGTGGCGTAATTGTAAAAATAAATGCCATTCAGAACGTCTTTTCGTGTTTTGTGTTGTAATGGAGTGATTTAAACCCAAAATACAAACATAAAACATTTTTTTTTTAAATTATTTTTATTGCATATAAAGTTTACAACACGATAGTGATAATAACACAACAGCGACAAATCGTAACGAAAACGATTGTAGCGAACAAACGATACTTAAAATTAACGCAAGTTTGCGTTCCACTTCAGTTTGTATTGCAATAACTTGTTGTGTTTTATTGCAACAGCCTTTTCATTGGCCCTGCTGCGGTTCATTGCATAGATAAACATTTCTATATTTGGCTTCAAGTTTTGAATCCGACATTTGTATATGACAAATCTGGCAACTACAAGCATGCAATTCATTAAATTTAAAACACATTTTTCAAGGCAATCATTGTGAATTCCGAAGAGCTTTACGGTATTGCTTATAATTGTTTTATGGCACAAAACACTGTCCATCCAGGCACTGACGCTTTCCCAGTATACCTGGACATGTTTACATTCACAAAATAGATGGTATATTGTTTCTTTTTTTACACCGCAAAAAGTGCACACATCAGTCTCAATAATCCCGAAGCCATGGAGCTTGTCGTTTAGGACGATGGCTCTCAGATTAATTTTAACTTGAAAGGAGCGCAGCTTCGTTTCAAACGTACAGTCGTATAAGTTTTTGTAAATTTCTGACCAGTTCAGAGGTCCCCGTTGTAAGGTTACTTCCCATTTATTTTGTTGTTTGGTCGGCTTTTGTTTATTGGGAGATACAAAATATTCGTATGCGTTTTTGGCTGTAGGCAAATTGTCGCTTATCCCCTTCCTTAGTCTGTCGATGGCAGTTTTTCGTTCCGGTCTGTCCGTCGTGTACGTTTCCCAAGTTGTTGGAATGGCTGCAATAAGGCGCTGGTAGTCCGCGTGGTTTTGATTGTTGTTTGTCAACGTATACTTTTCGCATAATATTTTAAAGCTGCAATAGTCCGAGTTGTTGTCTATGATTTGTTGGTACATCAATATACCAGATTTTATAAAATTTTCGTAGGCGATCGGTTTCCGTTTGAAAAGAACTTTTTTGTTTAGCCAAATAGCGCGATTGTAAACTTTGTCCTGTGGCCAAAATTGGGAGACACATTCTCTCCACAATTCGATCGATGACCAGAATGTCGAGAGAGGCGTTTGTTTGGTGATTTCCTTATGCGTAAGTTTTAAATCGGAGGCGGCTACACAAATCATGGCATTTAGGGAGGTAATTTTAGTTTCAATATTTTTCCAATGCGATTCGTGATTTGTATCTAGTAGTTTTCGTATCCAAGAGAAGCGTATTGATTTTGCGTACGCCTCCAGGTCTATCATTTCCAGGCCACCCTCTTTTATGTTACTGCATAGTGTTTTTCTTCCTACTCTTTGGAGCCCACAAAAATGTAAACAGTTTTCTTTTAATTTCTTTGAAAAATTGTTTGGGTAGACTGACCGGCAACACGCTAAGTTTGTAGAGTAGCTTTGGTATCGCTATAGGGTTTTAATAATCGTAACTCGCCCTAGTTATGAAAGTGACCTTGCCAGCCAAGGCTTAGTTACAGCTTGAATTTCCTTTCCTATTGATTCAAAATTGATTGTAAACAAGTTGGTTTTGTTCCTATTTACTGGGATTTTAACCCCGAGGTATTTTATAAACGTGTTTGGCCAAGAAAGACCTTGCGAAGAGAGGTGGTGAGGTGAGTTAGGTTGTTTTTTACCTATATACATGGCATTGAATTTCGCAATATTAATTTTGCAGCCCGAGTGGTTCCCGAATTCTGTTGCTTCTGCAAATGCTGCACGAAAGCTTTTTTCTGAACCATCCAAAAATAGCAGCGCGTCATCCGCAAAAAGTGAGATTTTAATGTCTTGTGAGTCAATTGGGATTCCCTTTACGCTTTTATTTCTTTTAATTGCTAGTGACAGAAATTCTATGGCCAACAAAAATAGAGAAGGGGACAAGGGGTCCCCCTGTCGCACGCCTCTTTCAACCATAAATGGAGTAGACACGTGGTTGTTGTTAATAATTAGGCATTTTGCGTCAACATAAAAAGTTCTTATCCATCTCGACAGATCTTTCTCAAAACCAAAACTAGAACATGCTGCGTTAACAAAGTCCCAATTTACTGAGTCAAAGGCTTTACGTATGTCTAAAAACAAGAGGGCTCCATGCAAGCCTTGATCAGTGGTGTGATCCAAGACGTTAAAAAGAGTTCTAATGTTGTCTCCTATGTATCTTCCTTTTATAAACCCCGTCTGTTCAGGGGCTATAATTGTAGTGAGTACGTTTTTTATACGGTTGTTAATTGCTTTTGCGGCTATTTTATAGTCAGCGTTTAATAATGTAATTGGCCGGTAGTTTTCTGGGTACAAAAGGTCTTTTTCAGGTTTAGGAATTAGAGTTACGACCCCCCAATTCATTTGACCAGAGAAAGCACCTTTTTCAAATGCATGGTTAAATGCGTTGACTAATGTGGAATTTATTTCATTCCAAAATACTTTGTAAAATTCGGCCGGAAAACGTCTAATCTTTTGTTGTTTTGCATTGTCTTTAGCGCTTCGTAGCATTTGCCGACGGTCAGTTTACCCTCACATTCGTTTGCTTTTTCCGCGTCGAGTCTTGGGCTGTTTGTATACTCTTTTATTTTACTTTTGCTCGTGCGGCCCGGGTTATTACTTGAGCTATACAAGGTTTCAAAATATTCTTTTAGGAGCCGTAAAATAGCCTGCTGGTCCGTTTCTATATTGGCATTTGAATTTAGTCTATTAATGGCCTTTTTCTCCATCCTGCGTTTTTCTAGATTAAGAAAATAGGCGTTATTTTTACCCCCATATTCTGCCCATCGGACCCTGCTTCGGACTATTGCGCTCTTACTATAGCTTTCGATAATATCGTCGTATTGTTCTTGAGTTTGTACAATTTTACCCATCGTGCACTCATCGTGAGGTTGGGGTAGGTTTTGAAGATCCGCGAGTTTATTTTCTAGGTTTGTCTGTCTAGCTTTTATTTTTTTGTTATTTTCGGACGCGTATTTGATAATATAGCCCCGTATATTACATTTTAGTGCTTCCCAGAGAACTTGGGGGGATACGGCGCCATTGTCGTTGTTTATCAGAAATTCCGCGATCCATTTTTTAGTGATTTCGACGAATTTTGCATCTTCTAACAAGGACGTATTCATTTTCCAGTAGCCTCTGCCCCTGGGTATTTTATCAAGGTTGAGTACAAGTTTGACGATACAATGGTCCGACTGCGTGCTTGGAACAATTTGGATTTGAGTGGTCTTTTGTAATATTTCGCTGGCGAGAACAAAGTCAAGCCGACTCGCCGTGTGCGGGCGTTTTTGCATGCGGGTGTATTGCTTAGAGTTTGGATGTTTGATGCGGAACACGTCGTATAGCTCGAGGTCATTCATTGCCTGTAATATGGTAGTTTTTGCGCGCCGGTTCCCGTGTTTTTCTCTCCCGCCGGTTTTGTCTAATTTATCATTAAGGACACAGCTAAAGTCACCGGCTATAATACAGTTTTCTATCCCGCTTTCCGCTTGTCTTTTTGTTAATAGCGTAAATAGGTTGCCGTAAAACTGAGGGCTGTCTTGGTTTGGTCCATAGACATTACACAGCGTTAACCGCTGGTCAGTTATTTCGAGGTTCATGATTATATATCGTCCGAAGTTATCGACACATACGTCTTGTTTTGAGTAAGACAGTTTTTTTGAAAACAAAACCGCGACTCCTTTGCTTTTAGTTGAGCCATGTGAGGCTAAGATTTCTCCACTCCATTCTAATTCCCATTGCCTGAGACATGATGCTGTTGTGTGCGTTTCTTGCAGGCAAATAATATCAAACTTTTTTTGGCGTAGAAAATAAAAAATACTGCGTCGTTTTCGAGGGTTTTGCAACCCTGCAACATTGTATGTGATTAAACTAAGGGGCATTAAAAACGTTCTACCCCTATATAAATATCGTATTCGTACTCGAAACCACATTCGCACTGGTACGGTTTGTCCGGTTCCAGAATCCTACACGTTTTTTTCCCGCAGCTACAGTGGACTAGTGTAGCATTGCAGGCATTATTAATACAGTTAGATGTCATGGTTCGTTTTGGGATAGAATTTACTGTTTTACATATACAAGTCATTGAGTACCTTTTGCACTGTATGCATTCAAGTGTTCCTTCATCGGTCTGAAACTCCGGTTGAAATGTGTGGCAGCAGGGCATTTTTCTCATCGGTAGGTGGCAGGTGGAGCAGTTGGTTGTTACCTCCTTGTTCGGGACGAGAAATTTATCGTTATCGTTGCAGCACGCTGTTGCAATTCTAAATTCCGATGAACATTTCCAGCAGAAGAAGTTGGTATTTTGGTCTGTTACATAGCTCTCTTCCTCACATTTTGGACATGAAACTGGTATTTTAAGTTCGCTAAGACTTATCGACTTTGCTTGGTGGAGGTTAATTTCGGTTGGACTTCTTTCCTGGCGTTTTCTTGAAACTTTGGGCATTGGTTCCATTTCGTTGTTTTGATTTTTATCAGGTAGTATTGGTTTTAGGTTGTTACTTTCGCCGGAAGCGGCAGTGGTGCTGTGGTCGAGTTGTTCTCCATTCTGCTTGCTTCTCTCCTTTATTTCTCCTCCTGCGGCGGACAATTTGCTACCACTCTTATCGGTTTCGGGGCATTCGGCGTCTTCCTGGTTTTTCTCGTTTCTTTTATTGATAAGCTTTGGATAGTCTTGTTTCCTTTTAGGGCAGTTTTGCTGCTTGTGTCCAGATTTTGTGCAATACTTGCACGTTATCTGTTGCCCGTTATACGTGCAGTAGAACTCGTAGTTGTTTATGGTAATGTAGCTTGGGATTGGGTTTTTTTCAATATCGGCCCTATCCAGTGTGAGTATTCGCATTCCTGTTAGTAAGCCATTTCTGTCCTTTCTATGTTGAATATGCTTAACTTCTCCGCATCTGTTCTGGAATTCGGATTTAATGACCTCATTAGGGAAAGGTATTGGCACCCATCCTACCGCCACGTTCACTTTATCTGACTCATAAAGTCTCACCGAGTATAGTGCATCTACTTTGATCAGTAATTCGTACAAATCCAATACAGCTTTTCTCGTAGTGCATGTAACATCTATTAGGTTTCCTTTTCTTTCCGTGATTCCGATCAAATTTTTAACTGAAAATTTTTCTTTTTCTATGATTTTGATAACATCTTCTCTTTTGCATTGATCCTTAGTTTTGAAGCTAAGGCAGGTGGGTCTCTTCAAATAACCTCCACCCTTTTGGTGCACAACTTGCGCAAAGCTTGTTGACCTTTATCCATGCCCTTTGGTGTCCGCTCGCTACGAGCGCTAACGTAGAATGACAAACATAAAACATTTGTCCCCCCCCCACGAATATTTAAGGCTGGCTACGCCATTGTGCGACCGTTGCTTCGACTAAATATGTGAGAGTGTGGTGGTGGGTTGAAGGAAACGGGTGCCCTCGCCAACCCTTCGAAGGTTCCTGTGGTATTTTTTCTGGCGCCTCTTGCGTAAAAATCGCAAGTTCAAAATAATCGAAAGACTACGATTTCGCGATCTGAATTCATACTAAAAATCAAAATCAAAAGCGCGCAAAAAGCTCTCCTACGATATACCTACGTTAGGTCGTTTTTGTTGCCAAAAAATCTGGGTCAATGTGCTGGACAGATTTGAGTGTCTCTGTGTCGTAAAAACGTCTGTTTACAGTAATTAATCAAGAAACAATTAATATGTGAACAAAAGTACCCAAAACTTCTAAAACTAATCATAACAAGCCAAATATCCCACGATCGAAGACGAGGTTCTGCACCCGGCAAACCACCCTGATACCGCTGCGGCTGACGGGAAAGTTAAATCTGATTTAAACTTCATCCGCTTCAACCGAGAAAATCACGCCGACTGGTGTGAATTCATCCCCTGTCGCTTTCCGCGAGATCATGAACCTCTCCGCTACTGTCAACCGCGGCTGGTATAAATTAGAAATATTATACATAATATTGCACGCTTTGATAAAGAATTGGTATTGTTCGAACGGTAATGGATTGATAAATATTGTGTCCAACAAACGCATATAAATTTGAAATAGGTTATAATTAAGTTAATAGTTTTGCCCAAATTTGGTATTACTTTACTATATTTCGCAGACGCACTTCTCATTATTTATTTTCAAATGCCTATAGATCTTGATGTACAAGTGTACATGTATAAAGATAACTTATTTTAACCTCTCGTGAGGTCGCATGACAGTCTTTACAACACAGGTGCTGTTTCAGATAACTTTTATTAAACATTGGGTGATTATAAGATTGTGGGAACATTGGAATTTATTAACGTTTGTTTTACTATTGCAGAATTACATTCGAAGCAGGATCATCCTGAATTTCCCTGCAGAACCAATGCATTTGATCCTCGTTGAGCGGAGAAAATGCTTGTGATATTTTTAGTCTTATGACACAAAATCAAGATGTACGAAACATTTCAACTTTTTTTAACTATGATACTGGATCGATGATTCATGCAAACTACCAAGTTTCGGGACTTATAGTAGGATTTAGGGCTTGTTCAAAATAAACATCTTACTACTAGGCCTTTTTTTAGCCATTAAAGAATATGATGCAGTCGTTTAACATGGAACTTTATTACTTAACAACAGTTATCGTTTTTGCAGCAGCCTTTTGGGCCGTGAGAATACTGTCGAATAGTATTGTATAGTAGGGTGGGGGAAGATGGGACACTTTGTCAGGCGAGACTTTTTTAATTTTCCTTTTACGGACCCTCATTTAATGATAATCAGGAAAATAAGGTTACAGAACTATTCGACAGTATTATCGCGACCTTATAAAACGTCCGTCAAAGCTGATTACTGTTTTTAAATATTAAAAAAAATATGTAAAATAGAAACAGTATATTTTGAACAGGTAAAAAAATGCGAAATAGTAAGGTGCTATTTTTTAATGCTCGCTAAATCATAGTAAAGCCGAACATTATTTTAGTTTGCGTGTGCGAACGATTAAACTAGTTTCATAGCTTCATAATACAACCTTGAATTTTTCGTACAGTTTGATTTTGTCTCATAAAACTAGTTTTAGTTTTGTAAAAAAACACTGAGATACAAGCATGAAGAAAATAGGCAGGGGTCAATATGACTTTAATTTGAGATAAAACAAAAAAAAATATCGGTTTAACGTTATATATATGAAGTTTACATGGCAAAGAAACTAGCACAGCCTGTTAAATTCTGTAGGTTAACTACAAGTTGCAGAACACTGCTAATGTAAATATATTTTAATTTAGAGTCCCATCTTTCCCCACATTGTTGTTTTGTATGTTTTCACTGCCAAACTTTAAAAGGTTTGCTTTTAATTTAGTAATTTAAACCACAGGGGATATTCAACTATAAGATACTGATATAATAAAAAGATAATATTTTGAAAATATATTCGAAATTTGGTCATTTGCACTTGGTGATAATTTATGAGAAGTGCATGGCTTGTGCTAAAAACAGAGTAGTAATACCCAATTTGTAGCAAAAATAAAAACTTTATTAATGGTTACAATCAATTTTCTGTTATTACAAGTTCATATACACCAGAGCCATAGAAATACCTGTTTATACGATATACGACTCTGGTGTTTATACGACTCTGATATACACTTGTTGGATACAATATTTATTCGTTTATGTTCGAACATTTCCCATTGTCGTTCAAACAATACCAATTGTTATGCAATAATATAATGTATAGGTTCATGTTAAAAACTATAGCAGTAGGTCAAGAAAAATAATGTTTAGACTTAGTTTTCAAAGCGTACAGTATTATTTCGTGTTATTTACGTATATTCCTATTTATAAATACACTTAATAATCAAAATTAACAATGATTTTAAACTGTCCCATCTTATCTTGTGTGTTTTCGAATTTGTAAAATTTCACTTGTTGTGCGGATCGCTAAATTCTTCGTGTGTTTTATTATATTTTCTTAAACTGTTGTCAATTAATAAAGGAATAATAGTACTAATTCGTGGTATTACCCAAGAACCGCTATCTATTTTGATTTTGAAAATATTAGGCAATATATGTGCTTAAGGGTCCCATCTTCCCCCATTGTAGTACATCATTTTTACCGCGTGCTTGTTGGACCGTGGGAATACTGTCGAATAATACTGTAACTTTTTCTTCGTCTATCATTTAATGAGTACCGGTAAAAATAGATTATAAAAAGGCACGTTTTACGTCGAGCCCCACCTTTCCTTTTATATACATTGCTGGTTAAAATTAAGATGTACTATACTACTACAAGCTTGCGGTATATGCACAGCTGGCACTTTAAACATCTCAGTTTTTGTACTTATAAAATCAAGTCTGTACTTATTAAACAATTGCGGTTAACGGTATTCATATAACCTATGGCTGATGGTTATTCCAATTTTTATTATAATAAATGTTGTATATTATATATATACTTGTAGATATTAACTCTCGTTCGGGTAAATAATAAAGGTTTTGGGGTGTGTAAATGCTGAATTAACTACTTTATAACTACCAAAGTATAAGGATTATAAAGAATAACCTTTATCACTTTTAGTATGTTATGGTATAAATGTCAATGAGATCCTTAATGGGATATATATTTCCACTATGAGTGTTGATGTTAAATTCTACATAAATGTGCCCTTGAAACAGTGTATTGTAAACATTAGTGGAATTTCTTTTTGGTGGGTTTTGTTTTTCCATCATGCTCCAATGCCAATCTTTGGATCAATCTTTTTTAAACCGACTACCCCTATACTGTACGAATTTACCAGTGTCTTAACGATCATTTTCCTTCTAAATACAACTTTACTATTGTTTAATTAGGTATTTTCTTATAATTTTATTTTTTTGTAGACGATGTTACGTCATTTATCCATTTTTTCTGTATATCTAATAACAACTGTGTTTTAATAATTGAAGACACAAAATAAATTTTATTTTTTTCATTCAGTTTCTTTAAAACAGGATGTTTCGTATGTGCTTGGCAACGTCGTGTATGCGGTATCGGGTGTTTAATGTTCTCCACTGCAGCATTAATTATTTATAACCTTCACGTACGAATTGAAGCTCTTTTACGAGTTATGGCGGAATTTACAAAAAAACGTCGCCTTTTCAATCGTTTCTATTTTCGTTGGTAACATGTTTTTGAATTTCGACTGGGAGTTTTAGAACATCGCATGTGCATTACACCCAGACACGGAGACACGCTAAACCCGTGATATAGTATAATAGTATCATATGCTAGTATACTATAATAGTATAGTCATACTATCATAGTATACTCATACATACTATGATACTATGCTAAACAGCTCTCTCTCTCTCTTTCCCCCTTTCTCTCTCTCTCTCTTTCTATATACACACACACAAACAAAACAGCCGCGATGTTTTTGTGTTTTTTTTGCTGTACGTACAAACCTGATGTACAGTTCTTTGCATAGGTCAAACGTAAAACAAATTTGTTTTAGTTTTTGACTGAATACGTCGTGTTTACACAATAGTGATATATGTCATATTCACACGTACCTAGACATACAGAAAGTCGATAGTTGGACAATTTCTCAAGTAAACTTTATCACAAGTTATCCGGTACACATAGTGCGAGTTTCGTTTAACCAATCTTTTTCTTCTTAATGACGGGCAAAGGACATGCTGTTATTGTAGTAGGGTGGGGAAGACGGGACACCTTTAGTAACATCCAAATATCTTGATCGTGTTTTAAACAATTAACAAGGGTATATGTGAATCGTGAGAATAGATACGTTTTTATAATTTTCTAATTTTCATTTTTTACTACCAAATAGGACGCAAAAATAGAATAAACAGGTGTCCAATCTTTCCCCACGCCATTAAATCTGGTTTAAAATGGAAGCATATCAGATGGCCTAAAGCACTGTTTTGGAAACTGAGTTTCCGTTGTACCAGTACTTGTTTTCTTTACTGTACTCGAATCGTAAATTTGTAAACAAATTATAAGCGAACATCTACGTAGTAGTGATTTGAACACGTTTGAGCGGTCGGGAGACTACAACGCACTGAATGAGTCATCACATACTTCGTATTGTGTGGATTTACAATACAAATCGAGTTTAAAACTCAATAAGAGTTTGGTCAATACGAAGTGTATTTCGAAGCTGTCTGATATAAGCTTAATCAGCAGTAATTTTGCTTTAAGAGCATTGTTGGAAGCAGCATTTAGCAAATATCGCGAGCAATTTCTTAGTCAAGAAGTATTTTGTTCTGTTAACAACAGTATAATTTGATACCAAAATGTGAGATATACGTACCCTTTGCACACCATGCAATAATAACAGAACACACTTCCGCTCTAGTACGTTAAAACCAACTAAATTGAGTTCGAGTAAACCTCCTGTTTCAGCGTCTAGAGGCGCCGTAAGCGCTTATGGTCCTTTTTCGTGGGCGTTGATTGAATAAGAGAGAAGTGTACGTTCCATTTGTTTTGGTAGCTGTACTGTGAGGCTAGTCGGACCGCACGGTATTTGCAGTGCAGGGTGTTTGCATGATACTAGATAAAAAAAGAGTTTTGTGGTCTACAGAAACTATGTTGCGACTTTGTGTCATTATTGCGGCAGGTAAGCAGTTTTATTGATAGAATGTTTCACGTTTGTCAAATACAAAATATGATAATATGACAAGGATGCCGTATTTCATTCAGTAATACTAGCCAGTGTGTTTGCCTTCTTCGTTTACTGTCTTGTGTCTACTTTATACAATCTTTTAAGACTGGACAACGTGTCGGTTGAATAAATGTGGCAATAAAAACATATATTGATAATGACATTCGAACCAGCACTGTGATACAAAAATGAATATTGAAGAAATAAATGAAATTTATTTAGTCTCCTATGTTATTGTTAATATTAACATCTATATGTACTGCTTTATGAAAATGCTTAACCTTGTCATTTGTCTCGTAGTCGTTCACCTCGGCCACTCCCTTAGCTACAGGGCAACAATTAACATGGCCGGCATCAAAGGATACGTCGATTTTACTCCCGATACCTCAGACATGAATGTGACGGTGAAATTGACTGGTACCGGTGTGAGCAATTATACCACGTTCATGATTAAGAGCATACCGACAATGTTTGGGTAAATTTTAGAAGTTTTAACAGTTTTTTTTTCTTAAATTTGTATAGTGGGGTGGGGCAAGATGGGACACGTTTTTCTATTTTTCGTCCAGTTAGGTAGTAAATTTATTATTAATTGTTTGAAACACGATCAGAACATTTGGATGTTATGTGAAAAATGTGTCCCGTATTCCCCCTTATACCTACTATACAAGCTTCAGTTTTATACCAAGCGTGCATAATTTGAGGACATGCTTTCTACGTCACGGATATTTTACGTAGTTGGAATTTTAGAAATGTGGTTAATAGTATATTTGACCCGAAGCTCAACTTTCTGAGTTTGTCCTACGTCACGTTATTCATACTGCACCCTAACACAAGTTGTAGCCGTTCAGTGTTAACCTAGTTAGGTCAAACTTTTGATCTGTAAGACTTGTTGATGGCGTAAATTGACTTTGTTTAGTATCGCAAAAATTACATCTTCTAATTTTTAACTTTAATCAACTCATTTTTTTCTTTATTATAGCCAAGTCAAAAGCACACAAGCCTGCGACAACCTTGGGAACACAATAACGGTGTTGACAGGTGACGTAAGAATAGTTATACCTCGTACTCGTTATTGCTTTTTTGGAAGAATCTTATTTGCAAAATGCCATACTTTTGCTACGGCCAAAAGCTACCACCCTTGTGTTAGCGTACAATCATTTATTAGTGCATACGGTTATAAGATTAACATTAAATTAACCGAAACGCCACATTGGGCCTAAACAAGTAAAACTTCGCCTGAATAAATAAATAATTTCCGTCAACAGATTGTCAGTTTAATAAGTATAGCACTTCATTCAATTAAAATAAAGACAGTTTTTAACAGTTATTAACGGAAACAACTAATATTTCATTATAGGAGCAACAAACGACGCTACCAACACCACTGTAGGCTTATCGGAAGAAGCGATTTTTCACCGATCTGTCCTCATTACCGGCAATTCAAATGATCCGAAATTATGTGCCGTTATTCTGCCAATAAACGAAAATCTAGTGACCTATCGGGCCGTCTTTATGGGCCCGATTACCGGAGAAGTTTGGGTGCGGTAAGTGTATTAAAATTGTTATATTTCGTGTTCTATACGTTTGGGTAAGCTTGTTGCATTTCCATCACATACCCATAATGTCTATGAAAGTGAAGTTAAACATGTTTGCACTTAAACGTATCAAAACGTACACGAAATTTCTGCAGCTCCGTGTACTTGGTGAAGCGTGGCATAGCTGATAAAGAAGGCTTTGTTATTTAAAATAAAAACATTCCTTGGTTTGGTAAGAACATGTGGTCAGATATTCTAAGGTAATCCGATATTGGTTTACTTCGTTACGACCTTTCTTTGGGTCCATAACTAAAGCAAGTGTCTGTGGAACAAACCCGTATCGGCAGTATTTCATTCAGTATTATAACAAATCATATACGAGTAAACGTAAAACGCAAATGACTATTAACCTACTCACTTTGCGTGTGACGTGCTGATTTGTTTATGTTCCCTCCTGCGTGGCCCTAATTTAATACAGAGGTGACGTAAGGAACTGGCATGCGGTAATAATTGTATACCCGTGTTAGTGTGGCGAGCTAAATATTAAATTACTGTCCAGTCAAAGTTAATCAACCGTAACTAGACTTATGAGAGTTTTAAAGCACAACGGAAAATCGAGCATGAACTTTATTGCCGAAAAATCCATACAAGTCCACGGCGTGTAATTTAGGCCTGAGCTTTGAATTAAGTTTGAAAAACTTTACTTATTTATGCGTCACGAGCAGGAAAATTAAATCACGCCTTACGTAGCCATATAGCCATAGCTTCCGCTTACCTACAGCAGATGTGTTGATCGATTGAAGTGATATACTATAAATAACATTTCTGTTAGGCTTTTTCGAATTTCATGAAACGTAATTTTATTTTGCCAGGTTAGAGGCGTGGCTGCTAAACAAAATTGACATGCGTACGCTGCTGTATTATTTGAACGAAATTGTCACTGCAGTGTTTATAAACGTATACACCACGTGCCAGAAACATTCACAGTTGCACATAATAAAAATGTCTCGCAGCTGAATTTGAAACCTAAACATTTAGTTGATACGCAATAATATAGAAACCAACATGACGATTGTATATAATCACTTAATAATTGTCAAATTAGTCGATTGTTTACGGTTTAGTCTAATGAGTATTATATTCTACATTTTCTTTATCTTTGATGCAACCGGAACAAGTGCATATGTTTGGCCTGTCGGCCACATTTATCTGAATTTTACCTGATACCATAAATTTTCACTATCACAACTTTATTATTTAACAACAATTTATGAAAACACACAAGAAGCTATTTAGCGATTCGCAAAACAGGTGTAATTTTAGCGATTTAGAAATGATATTTAGTGAACTACGGATAACAAGAAATAATTGTGTATAAGCTTCGAAAATAAGTTCTGCAACTCGTATTTTACAAATCGAAATTAACGGGCTCTGCTAGTTTCTTTGCCGCGTAAACTTTTCATATATAATTTCAAACATTATTTTTGTGTTTATTAAATCCAATTATTTAAGCCGTACTTACCTTTTCTTTTTCTAATGTAACACATCTCAAACAAAATCAAACTTTACAAGAGTTTCGGCCTATATTTTTATAAAACTATGATACTGGATTGATAATTCAAACCATAAAATTTGGACAGTTTTAGTTGATTTACCGAACATTTAAAATGAGTATCTTATTATCATGCTTTTTTAGCCATTGAAAAAATGTTGTTTTCGTTCAACACCGAATTTTAGTGCTTATAACAACAGTAATTGTCTTTGGCGCGCGTGTCTATATTTCCTACGCAGAATACGAAAGGTTTAAAATAAATTATGTATAATCAGTATACACCTAGCCCTATGTCTAAACAACTTTTGCATAATCTGTACGTCAGTGCTTATAAATTATGTAAACAGTTTAAACTGAATGCATTGACTAAATTAGACTGATTTATTATCGTGATGTGGTGAAGTAACGACGACTTCGTAACATAATTTATCTCGTGTCCGGTTACGCTAAATGTATTGCCCAAGGACACAGGCGTCCACGAACATGGCAGCATCATGTAGCGAATTCGGTATCTTTCGGTTACGAAACTTACTGACCTACGGGTTCGGATTTTTCGGAAGCGAAAGTTAAAATCGACAAACGCGAACAAACATAAAAGACCTCCTTATTGTCCTAAAAGTTAAAATTACATGCAGCAGTAAACTGTTTTGTAAAACATCGACTGTTGTTTTGTCGCTATATATCATGTCTTTTCGTTTTTGATGCCTTTGATCCTTCTTTTTTCGTATATGTTCATTATACGCGGTCATTTTATTTTTACACGTTTGTTTATACAGGCCTAATGTATTTAACATTTTCCTTACACATACACACACAAATATATGGGCTAAGTACGAGTATATAGTTGGGTGGGGGGAGATGGGACAACTTTTCATTATTTTTGCTCGTTCAAATAACATTCAAAAATTTATAAAACTGTAGTTTCACGACTCCCATAGACTGTTGTTAATTGTTTAAAACGCGATCAGGATATTTGGACATTATCTGTTGAATGTTTCCTGCCTTTCCTCAACCTAACTATATAGAGTAGGGTGGGGGAAGATAGGACACTTTTCATTCCATTTTCTCGTCCCATTTGGTAGTAAACAAAAAACATACCAAGAATTCTAAAACCGCATCCTCACGACTCCCATGGACCGTTATTAATTGTTTAAAACACGATCAGGATATTTGAACATTATGTGTTGAATGTGTCCTGTCTTCTCCCAACATAACTATATACCTATATATACACTACAAAAGTAAAGTGTATGTAAAGTCATAAACTTTTAGGAAACGTCAGTCGTTGAACGGAATCTTCGTATATTCCAACCTTGCCTATGCTACAAACCCTACGAACCCTACTGCTACCACAAACCTTAAAATGGTCGGTTATGCCAGTGGGTCGATAGGACAGACATTTTCCACTCGGTGCAATACTTTGGCTTCCCCCACCGACATTATGGTTGCCATTCCGGTTGGAAATTCTGCAGCAGCTGCTGGTGAGTGACATTTTGGATGTCGATTTTTATGTAAATTCAATACTGAAAGTAAACTTCAGAATAACATGTAGTAACTTCACCAGTTTTTATATCAGAACGGACACATGGTAAAACGATATATTTATCTCTTAAACTAACTAGGTTGAAAAAATGGTTTAAACTCTGTGTTGCAACTTATTATTTAAATTTGCATTCCGTTACAACGCATTGATTCATTTAACGATTGTTTTCAGGTCGAATGTCGGCAACATTCGTACAGAGCATCAGTGACGTGAAAACTTTCTGGGGACTGACCAATTCGTCAAGCCCTACTATCATCGCTTGCACACATATTAACTTGCAAAACCCACGCAGTGCGGTGACTCGATTTGCTTGGAGCAACCTTAGAGGAACTGTCACGTTCACCCAAGACTCGCCGTTTGACGTCACAATGACATCTGTTGACTTACTAGGGGTACAGGTGCGCATTCAAAATTGATCGTGAATTAGAACATTGTTTTTTTTAACAAAGGAGCGAGTTAAACTTTTTTCCACAGGGTTATTGGCTTTTGGTCATTGCGGTAGGGTTCTACGCTATTGTACTTCAATCATATGGGATATAGACTTATATTTCTAATATAAAGGCTTGCTATAACATATAGTAGTGTGGGGTAAGATAGGACACCTCCAGCAAATAGCATCCAGATATTCTGATCGTGTTTTGAACAATTAAAAACGGTATATATGGGAGTCGTGAGGATATGGTTTTATAACTCTTTTAATGTTCTTTGTTTACTACCAAACGGAACGAGAAAATAGAATAAAACAAATGTCCGCTCTCCCCTTACTATATTATCGATTATATACATGTGATAAATTTAAACAAAAACAATAACATAGAAATCTAAATTTAAGGCAATCAGCAAGATATCGAATATTGTGTACATTTCAGTTTCTGAATGCTACCTACCACATACACAAGTTTCCAGTTCCACAACGACTGGGGGCTTCTGAGAACAAATGCAGCTTCAACAACGTGGTCGGGCATTATAAACCTTTTGGTGCGTCTTCCGTCGGTCCAGCGAATGCGGCTGGTACACACGACCAATACGAAGTTGGTAAGTCAAAAGCTGGCAAGGGTAAACACACTTTATTTTAGTTTGAATACCTGCTGGATGCTAGGTAACCATAATTTGTTTTTATTTATAAAGGCCCAAATTTGTAAGTCTATACCTGATTTAAAATAACATTACAGATACATTTACGGCTATTTAGTTAAAAGGTATACTCACAACTACATGATTAGCGTTTTGGTAAAACTATTTATTGAGCTCCATTGACACTCTGAAAATAGCTGAGTGTTAGTCTTGGTTTTATGTATAATAGTTACAGTTTTCAATTATTTTCTGTTACTTACCCTCAGGGGATCTGAGTGGAAAATACGGTAAGCTAACTTCAGCCACTTTCGCAATGAATTATACCGACTGGAATTTGCCGCTTTTTGGTGTGCACAGTATCCTTGGACGGTCAGTGGTTGTCCACAAGTCAAGCTCGGAAAGGTAAGCTATCAATGCATTCAGAACAGTCTACTAATTCAATATTTGGGTAAATATTTTACTAAAGAGGGCATATACATTTGTTGAAGTACACAAAGAAAAGTTATTGATACAAAAACTTTTAAAAAAATCTCATTTTATCAATGATCTAGACAAAAATTATAATATTCGTGGTATCATCAAACAAATTGAAAAAATATTGAAAATATTAGGCAGTATGAGCTATAAGTGCCCCGCCTTTCCATACTCTAGTAATATTGGACGGTGAATGAGTAGTGGTTTTATTCTTTCTAGATATGCGTGTGCTAATATAGTCTACAACGGTGCTGTGGTGACAGCGGTTGCTACGTTCAAATACCCAGCGTACGGGTACATGTACTTTCAACAAGCAGCTAATGATGTGAATGCACCCACTGTGATATTTGGGGCTCTTGCTAATACGGTAAGTATAGGTTGGTTTCTTACCTCATTAATACGTATTATCAGTGGGAATGTGGAAATTCTATATAGTTACGTTGTTTAAACGGGCCTAATGGAGGGTGGGGCATTAATACACATTTAGCGAAAATGTATTTGAACGTAGTATGGTGGGGAAGATGGAACACCTTTTCATTCAATTTCTCGTCTCATTTGGTAGTAAACAAAGAACATTCAAACAGTTATAAAACCGCATCTTACGATTTCAAAAGACCGTTTTTAATGGTTTATAACAGGATCCGAATATTTGAATATTATTTTCTAAAGACTTCCCGTCTTCCCCACCCTACTATACATGAAACTTTTAAAATTGAACAAAAAAATGTTTTTTCTTTAGGATCATGGTGTGAGTGTTTGGCATAACTTCCACGTTCATGAGTTCACGCTTGGAAACAACTGTGCGAGTGCAGGACCTCACTACAATCCAACCGGGGTAAGATATCGTACATTTTTCGTTCCCATCAGCATCATTCTACCCACAGTATAAACTTTTCACGTGACTTGCGTGTGACGAACGAAGTTTTATTTACAGCACGGCCTACTAAAATTATATAGATAGATAACTAGTAAGCCATGACTCCAGCTCTTTTGTGTGTTTACGTCGAAATGTCGGTACCATAATACATCAGAAAATCTGTTTTGTTCATGCTCGTTTTTAACCCTACACTTTAGACTACATAGAAAATGTTTTCGCTATATTTTAATCTAATCATTGCGTAATATTGTGTACGACAGGTGTTCACAGGTGGCAATTATACAAAGTATTGTTCGGTCACTGACCCTTATAGTTGCGAACTTGGTGACGTCACAGGCCGTGCTTTCGAACCGTTATATCTCTCTTCTTCAATTCGAATTGCCGCGAGCAAGTTTCTTATGAACGATCCTTACCTTCATCTAAGCGGAGTTTACAACATTATCGGCCGGTACAGTTTATAGCAGCAGAATCCTGGTGTGGTCAAAACTGGTCTCAGTATTGTCTCAATATTAAGTAAAAGAATTTCCGCCCCTTGATGTACTGTAATATAGTGGTGTAAAGAAAGATTGTACACTTTTTCGTTCTATTTTCTCGTCCCATTTGGCAGTTAACAAAAAACATCCAACGGTTTATAATACCGTATCCTCACAACTCATATAGACCGTTGTTATTTGTTTAAAACACGATCAGACCATTAGGATATTATGTACTAAAGGTGTCCTATCTTTCCCCACCCATGGCCTACTCATTTTTAAGTAGGCCATGCCCCACCCTACTATATGTACTGTAATAATGTAAAAAAACCGTTTGTATGCAAAAACATCTTTGGGAATAATGTTGTTTATGTGAAATCTGTCCGAACCAGGTCGATCGTCATTCACCAGTTTGGTTTTGGTGCAGCCCGATATGCATGCGCCAATATTACACTACTTCGCCCCTCTAAAGTTGAAACGGAAACAAATTCTTGGACTGGTGAAACTTCTGATGGATCAGTAACTGGAAAAATAACCATGATTCAACCTAACGAGTTTTCTGCAACTTCGGTGAGCTATTAATTTTATCTGCACTATTTAATGAATTTGTTTTTACGAAATAATGTTTTATGGTTTGTGCGTCTATGTCTAAACCGGTATTCCTTCAGCTGGTGACCAGTGACATTTTGATCCTATTTTTGTGACCAGTGACTTTCTGAAACAATCCAACTGATACCCAATGTATATATTCTTGATAAAAAGGCAGGCGTTTGTGTTGAAAATTAGATTTTGGTGTCAGTTAAAATTAAAAAACCTTTAGAGAAATATTTTCAATGGCCACCAGCTTAAGGTATACCATATTAAACAACCAGAACTTGTTTGTGTGGATTTAATTAATTTTTTACACTTTTCTTATAAACCAAAGGTGACTGCAAACTTGGCCGGATTAGCAAACACTGCAGGTGGCTACCATATCCACATTCTACCACTCGAGTCCGGATCGTCTGGCGTTGGTGCTTGCTCAACATCTGTTATATCTGGACACTACAGCCCGTTTGACTTGCCTGCTATAAGTAAGGAAGCCATTAAAGTAAACCCTTTAACATTGTCCTAATGGCCAACACTTTTTCGTAGCTAAGAAGTATTGCTATTGTTTTAAAGTTTAAGGTATTAACCCGTATGACACGTCTTGGCAGTTCCAAATGCTACTGTTGGTACCACGGACCAATATGAAGTTGGTGATCTTAGCAATAAGTATGGACTGCTCACATCCCAGGCAAGTCTGAGCTTGCCCGTCACCCTGGACGACAACTTGCCCCTCAGCACCGATGTTAGTGTCGCTGGTAGATCAGTTTTAATACACAAAGCAAGCGGAACACCGTAAGTGACAATATACAGTGGTTTTCAATCTGTTTTCATGGTCAAGGATGTTGTTATAGCTCTGCAATCAAGCTTTACCCAAATATTTACATGGTTTTATAATAGTTACACAAATATATATTGTTCCGTTAATTTTATAAAGTGCCATTTTAAGCTTTAAATTGATTTTGGGTTTACTGTGTATTCTGCTTAACAAGTTATGCATTTATAATTAGGTGGAAATGCAATTCTCTTCTTGAACAACCGTATGATAACACGGGACATGTCATAGTCGCAGAGGTTACGTTCACGGATGCTTTCACAGGCTACATTAGACTGGTAAGCGAAATTTACTACTGTACAAATCTTTAACTATTTAGGCAGAGTGTTTTCAAGACATGATTACAAACTATAATGTTGAAGATATATAGTAGGGTGGGAGAAGATGGGACACCTTTTTGTTCTATTTTCCTGTCCCATTTGGTAGTAAACAAAGAACATTTAAAGAGTTGCTGACGACTTTCATATACCGTTGGTAATTGTTCAAAACACGATCAGGATATTTGGACATTATGTGTTAAAGGCGTCCCAACTCCCCCCCCCACCCTACTATAATTGTAAACAATGATGCTACCATCCACCTTACAGAGACAAGTTATATACGACGATGGGACTTCCACGCCAACAACAATCGAGGTGTCTGTTGCAAACAACAACGGTAGTTTGGTGAGTCCACGGTTGTGATCTTGGTTTATCAAATTAAAATATTTTATAATGTCCCGCCTTACCCCGCCTAGCTGTTTTCGAACTGCTAAAATTGCACCCGGTGTGAGAATAGGTACATAGATCCTCGTGTGTTTTAACATTTTTTTAATTTGTTGTTAATTATTAATGGAGTGATAGTACTAGTTCGTGGTATCATCCCAAAAAAACATTTTCAGTTTGGAAATATTGGACAATACGTTCTTTATAAAGGTCCCGTCTTCGCCCGTCCTACTATATATTAGGGTAAGGGGAAATGGGACACGTTTTCATTATTTGCTCGTCCCATTTGGTAGTAAGCAATAAACACTCAACGAACTATAAAACCGCATTCTCGCGACTCTCATTATAGACCTTTGTTATTCGTTTAACACTTGTTCAGGATATTTGGAAAGCGTGTGTTAAAAGTGTCCTATCCTACCCCATATTACTCTGTATATATTCGTTGTCCAAGCATATCCTACTAAAGATATCTTTAATAGGCCATGGTCCAAGATAGATTTGTTGACCTATATGTCTTATTTATTCAGACCAACAACCATAATTGGCATGTACATATTGATCCGATCACAACCGAAACATCTTGTAAGATTGCTAAAGGTGGGGCGATAGAAAAGTTAGAAAAAAATACATTTCTTGTTATATATAAAACTATATAGACGACAAATGTAAAACATTTTTTCTTCTGTTTTTAGACCAAATAAAGTCTGTTTTGGCATTCAACTGAAAGTTTTATTGAGTAATGGATTGCTGGGTGCGGCTTATTTGAAAATATTTCAAGATCAAAATATATAAATAAATGTAACAAGCCCCTGTGTTGGGCTAGAGACAGGCGGACTGCCACTTTTGCCACGGCGGACAAATGTATTATATTTGTTAAATTAAACAACATTTAATTGATTCTTAGGTCACTACAACCCTCATGGTGCACCGGTATCTTCTGCTAATTACGCTGGTGCTGCTACTTGTAACCGCATGCAGCCGCTTGCGTGTGAATTAGGTGATCTCAGTAATAAACACGTAAGTAAAACTTTTGACTTTCGACAGAGTAAAGTAATTATCGCAAGCATAATAACAGGCCCCACTAAGATTTATCCCCAAAAAATATAACTGGGCCTACTTGGGCTTACTCCAACAGGCGAAATACAACATTGGTGGCGGAAGAAAACTCTTTGTTGATGTTGACTTACCACTGAACACGGGCAATTCCGGTAGGTTAAATTATTTTCGTACTATCCAACTATGCAAAAGTAAAATGTTTAATTTATATTTAATATAACAGGTCTGTGCGCTTCACTTGCCAGCCTACGCGTGGGCTACCAAATTCGTTTGCAGTAATTTAAATTTTTTATCTTCTTATTTAAATCGGTCTTGCCAAACAGATGTTTGCGCTAATGAAGATCTCCATTCATTACAATTAAAGCCCTCGCATACCTTTGGAAAGCGGCAGGCTTAAACGGGTGAGATCCATGCGGTATAGCACCCCGGGTGTTGGGGTAATGGGCCAGTCTAGGCCCCATCGCGTGCCACGTCGCAGGACATCATTCACCCACCTAGATTAGAATACTCGTGAATTTGTTTATTTAGACTGTAGTGTTTGCACATGTGTTATAAAAAGGTCGTGTTATTTATTTACAGTATTGGGTAGATCGATCGTATTCCACGCTGCTGAAGCTGGATCAGCCAGGATCGGATGTTCCAACATACAACCGATAAATAATGGCAGCAACTCAATGACCATTGCTTTCCCATCGTCCGTAACATACGACTAGTAAGTGGGTTATTAATACTCGCTAACATAGCTGCATACTTCATGAGCTTTTGCGGTTTTTGAAGTATGTATCCTTATGGTCTGTGCAAACAACATATCTGTTCTATTAATATACACGTACCGTTTTTGATCGTTTCGGTCTTTTCGGAAAAGTTTTTGATTGGGTTTTAGGTCACCGCATATTTCGGTTGTATTGTGATCGGCTATAGGTTCAATTCGAAACGGTCCTTATAAATGCACGGAGAACTTTCACCAGTTCAACTTTCATCCCAGTTACAGATTCACGAAAGCGATTGCTGATGTGTTTGCAATATCTCGTCACAGGGTGGTAGTAGTGCGCAATACAGCTGTTCCAGTAAGTGGGGTGGGTTGCTCGAAAGTCATGGTGTATATTGCAGGTAAGACATGTAACAGTGCGGACAGTGCATTTAATTTGTGTATATAAATAAATAGGACTAACAAATCAAATTGTCGTTTATTTTCCCCCCAGGTACACTGCCATCATCCCCTACTCTTGCCGATGTAGTAGCAGGACTAAATGTAAACCTTGCCCCGTACGCCCCTACAGTTGCGTGCAAAAGTGAGATAGGGTTACAAGTCGTTGGTCTTTCTGATCTCAGCGGTGCATCTATTAATTCGGTACAATTATCATTTGTTCTCTTCGTAGCCCTAACCTCATGCTTTATGCAGTTCGCTCTGTTTTAATCACAGCAACCGTAATGTTCGCGTACGTTTAATTTCAAACATCATATCAGTTCTGTGTATTTACTTGCTTCAGTTCAAATGTAAAGAGTCGACTTTTCTTGTTAACTTTGTTATATATGTATTCCTATTGTTCGTTGAGTTCCTCATATAATTTTTTTAGACCTACTTTGCGAAGTTGGGCCTAATTTGCATTTGTACTATACCCATCTTCGGTAACATGCTTTATACTGGGCGTATATTTAACTTTATATTTATTTCCAATACACAAGATAACCAATGAGTTGCAAATTCTTTTGCGGGTTATATTGTAATTCTATTTTGTCAAATGGTCATCGCGTATTAGCCGTGTTTAAACTTCAGCCTACTCCGGATGTAAGTGTAATAACATTAAGTGTCCAGTAATTGTAAATGTGGTATCCAAATGGTCAATCAAACACAAAATGTTCACACACGAAATTATACGTATACGTACGGTAACTGGCAAGCAAGCGCGAAATGTATGAAACAGAACAACCCGCCACCCGAGAAAAGGTTACTTTCATACACTAACAATTTTACATGTGGATAGCTGTTTTAAGATTATTTTATTCAGTGAAATAATAGCCACGCCCCGGTTCTAGTCGAAGTGAATGAATGAGTGTAACTTCGTTTATCCTCGCGAGGCCGGAAAACGACAATCGTTAATACACGGGAATTCTGTTTCATACACCTCGTGGGATATTTTACCACGCGTATCTTACTTTGTGAGTAATTATGTATGGCTGACAATACGGCCAACTCAATATTAATGACCACTGGGTTGGAGCAATTGCCGAAAAGAATCTTGCCCAAGAGTACATACGTCCACAATGGTAGCAGCGGCGAGCATTGAACCAATCTCTGGGTTAGAGACAGGCGCGGTAACTTTGCCACGGCGCCGGAATATTATGTGTATTGCAGTCCTACCACTTGACTATCCATGGCAATTTCATCTCTTTCATCACTCTTACCTATAACTACCTTTAAAGTTCAGTTATAATGCTGATGGTAAAAAATCGGACCAGGCTGTTTGGTCGCAGCATATAACAAGAAGGGTGGAAAAACATGACAGCTGCAGGTAGGCGAAGGAGTTCAAAAGAATCATTAACCGGCAGGGGCTACGGCAAACGTTACGTTCCATTTTTCCGGTGATCTCATGACATAGCATATTTGCCAATGATCTGCATAAACCCAAATAAAATGAAAGGCCGATCTGACCTGTCTGTGATGGGGAAGATGGGACATCCTATCACAATGTTAGCGTTTATGTCCATTAACGCAAGATAGAAGCATTAACCTGTTCAGTATTCCATGATCTTACCTTGGCCAAGTTGCCAGGTGAAGATCTCCCATCCATTACTATCAAAGCCTTTGTCGCCCACCTTCGGGAAGTGGCGGGCTTCACAATTTAGTTTAACCGCTAATCCTGGAACCCGCGACGTGCCATGCTGCTGCCGGATCTCACCCACATCGATCAGGAAAAGACAGATGTCTAAATACAGGCATTCGATGCAATGCGGTAACTAACAATCGTGGGTGCCAATTTGTGTAAAAAAATAATCTCTGAGCATAAAATTTTCCATGCTATTACGCATGCGCCGCACCTACGCGGAACCGTGAAATACAATCCGGTGTTGTGATATAAATTACAACAGCCGTTTTGAAAGTTAAATTGCCAGTATGTAATCTCCTCTATAATTCTTCATTACTGGACCCTTTTTTTCTGATCCTATTAATAATATCTGCATAGGCTACCTCGTTTGTCTTATTTCATTCATTGTTTTATTTTTTACTTTTATTAGACATATTTACCTCACACTTTGCTTTATCTCAGGTTTTGTTTCTTGTGTAAATGCGTACGGCTCATAATAATAATACTTTTAAATTGAAGTGTTGCATGGTTTTTGTTAAACATTTCACATTTTTATTTTTACAATTAATCAAAAATATGTCACCACACCTGACCAAATTTTATACGACAACGATGCTGGGTTATTACCTGTCGTAAGCTGTTGTAGCATTCAACACACAAACAATAGTTATCATAAGCTGTGTGCTTTGTATTCTAGTGCTTTGATTAAATATAAACAACACCAAGAACGATAGAAAAGCAAAAGTAATCTAAAAAAGTTAAGGCTTCAGACACAAACTATGCATATCTAAACCATATGCTACTTTCTTGCAAATGATGTTTACGGGCCATAACTTTGACTAAAATCAGTAATTTACCATAAGTTTTATTGCACTAAAGTTTGTAGAGCATTCTATCTACTTAAAATGTTATGTGGGTCAACAAACTGTATGGTTCTTCACATTCACACCGAAACAATCATTTTGACAACAATACTTTAGTTTTGTGTGTTTTAAACTTTTTTTTTGAGGTTTTGTGTTCACCTTAAGCCAATACTGTTGGAAAAATAGTGTGTCATATTTATGTGGAAATAGTAAATGCATGAAAAGAAAGTGCCGGCGAATGCAAATATCAATTGCGTAGAAAAATGTTGGAGTAAGACACTTCAGTATAAACACATGCACGATTAAAATGTTTAAATAAAATGGAACAGTACACACTAAAGACCAATGAAACGTTGCCACATTACTGTTGGAAATATTTTTCCGACAGTGTTGCCGAAGGTTTGATTGTACAAGGCATTTGCGAATGGAAGCACTGGAAAATGTACAGTATAGCTGATTCAGACTAATAGAATGTTAAGACCCAGAAAAAAAAGTACCAAGAATTGTACATGGCGGTAACCTGCAAGCTCAGTTTTTTTGGGTAGCAATAATAAATTACAGCTTACGTTATATTTGAACAACTGTATTCACCACCAATGCTAGACGTAGTGGATGTTTCATCGGGAGTTGTTTGGCTGCATTTCCGTATCAGAAGTATTTCTTCATCCGTGGAGTCCTGACGGTCAGTCAGAAGAAGCGCTGTAGTTTGCTTGTGGTCAACTGGCTTTAGTTTAAAGTACTGAGCATTGCACTTGGCATAGCCACTCATTTTAAGCAGTTGCTCTTGGCTACCACTGTTTAGGCTCACAAGGTTTTTCGCCTTTGACCTTTTCATTAGTAGATTGTCCACCACCCAAAACATGAGAGCGTTAACGCAAAATGGAACTATAAGCATGACCAGCACTACTTCTATGTGAGGGTCCTTGATCCAACTGAGCAATATTTTTCTCACTTCATGCCAAAAAGATGGTAGCACCATCACACCAACTAAAACCTTTGAAATGGTGGACAATATAGTATTAGAACTAATGGTTTAAGATAGGACACACTTTTTTTATTACAAAGTTCACTATATACAGGATTATAAATGAATGAAACTTTTATCCTTGGCAGCGACGAAGTCTTTATAACACAAGTGTTCCTTTTATACACCTTGTGCCTGCTTAGTAGTAACTACATACATATTTTTTTTTTTTAAGTATGGCTGAGAATTTGAACAGCCCATAGAAGACCACTGGTTTGAGCAGTAGCCATTAACTGTGTTGCCTAACGAAACATATATACACCAACAAACGTAGCGGTGCTGGGTCTTGCACTGGTAGCGTTTGGGCTGAGCACCTACCACTGTGCCATGACAACCAGGTTAGTTACACATGTATCACATATCCGCACACTAATGATATATTATGTAATGTTTATGTGAAGAAATGTTGCACATGCAACATATCATAAAATGCTTCCTGCTGTATATCATTTATGACAGCCAGCAAGTAACATACCATTTACCAGTATTACAACCAAAAGGTGATACATACAGTATACCAATAATAATTTACCATGTAACTTTAAGATACTTCCATTGGATATTTAAGTGGAAATTTGGTAAACATACAGCATGATGTAAATCTATTTAAAACTCTTTAATGCTTCTTTTGAGGTTTTAAATTTTATCTAGTACCTTTATAGAGTTTGCTTTAGTTTATACAACATGTTTATTCATAGGCAGCATGTTTTTTAATTTCCTAATGGGGCATAACATTTAACATACGGAACCTCATTGACTAAAGGTGGCTGTACACAGTATCCGGAATTTGTCTGTTTTGTTCGGATTTCGCTGCCGCATGCGGAACTCGGTAATGGGTTTGCATACGATTTCGCAAGACAATTCGCATGCCAGATACTGTGTACAGCCACCTTAATGTTGGTAATGAAATATATATTTGGGTTTGTATAGACGCTACAGATACAAGGGACAAGGGTAAAAAAGGTTATTTTTTTAACACTAGAGTACTGAAACATAAGTCACCCCTGTTTATTATTTGTGTGTCCCCCTATACATTTTTAACATTACACATATTGTCATAACAGAGCAAAGCCTATACTAAGTCAATATAAGCATAACTTTGGCTTTTTTAAACATAAAAAACACTGTTACCTAACACAAAGTGAAAGACGTAAAATCACACATAATGCAAACACAGTATAGCCTACTGTTTAAAATAAATATGAAACATGCACTTACTTTCTCAATAACCATTACAATGAGGTACAAAATAGTTTGGCCAAGAAATGCATTGATTTTTGGTGGGTTGCCATATTCTCCAAAGTACAAACTTCTAATCTTGAAGTGATGTACTATTTTTTGAGTAAGCTGGTAGGAAAATTGTAAGAGCAATTTTATATTTTATGTGTAAGGTTAATTTCTTATAACACAACAGAGGATATGGGTTTTATGCCAGAGATGTCAAATTATGTCCCTATATTGTTTCTTTACTTTTAAGATAATCAATGTCACACTACGTTTTTAAAGGATGTCACAATTTTACTCTGAAATAATAGTTCTCTACCCACTTACTTTAAAACCAAGGTAAATCAGTAAAAGACCAACTGTTGAGTCCAACAGAAAGCTTATTAGATACCAAGTACATGGGTCTTCAGCAGTTACAGCATCAGCAAGAAACACATTAGCAAAATGAATGAAAGCAGCACCTACACCCTGGACAAAAACAAAAACCAGTTAATTTTTGAAAGCTTTATTTTTATAGGTAAAAGGTTTAATAATTCATACCAGTATGACATTTTTCCTACTAATAATATTCCTACAGTGTTTAACAACTTTACTACATTGTTTATGGTTTGGTATAACAACTTTTTTATGCAACTTGTCTAGTGTTTTGTATAAAAAATTAGGCACTCGCATTTCAACCAAAGAATTCTGAATACAATTCTTGATAAAAAAATTTGTCTGTGTACATGTCCTTGGGGAAGAAATTAACAAAAAGTGCCCCAACTCAGTAGTCACAAACTGTTTAGCCAAACAGAAATAAGGCCACTTAAAATGCACTCAAGTTACATAATATGTGGTAAATCGTAAGCGGACAGGACGTGAATGAAACAAGACCATCTATGATATAACCAGTAATATTGACTCTTCAGCATGAGAGGATAAAATAACTTTTATTACTCAACCTGTTTCGAGGTATCATAAAACCAAATTTTCCAAGTTCTGCGAAGTTCCCTTGGTTCTCTCCACCGTTTTAAGAGGAGTGTACTGAACGCAATTGCCCCAAGAATTGCCTGTTTTGTTATCACCAAAAAAGGTTTAGTTTAAAGCAGAGTTCAGACATAAACATGTGGGTCTGGTTTAAAGTGGATAAAAGCAAAAATTTACATGTTCACAATTGCATTGCAGTTATTATATTATCACATGCAGTTAAGTTACTTGTATTCCAATTCCAAAAGGTGCTGTTAACTCTCCTCTTTCACAATGAGAAGGTCGGACCAGTTCAAGTTCTTCCATTTCTCTCAGAAGGAGAAGATAAGTTTTTCTAAACTTTTTTTCAGATTTGGGACTTGTATTATTTCGCAGTCTAAAAGATTGAAATAGCCGTATAAAAAAGAAACATTTATGAGAAACCATAACACGTATATACTATGAAAAGTGCATTCTAAAACGCTACCACGACTACAACTCGATTTTTGTGTTTACGTTAACAATATATGTAAACTAAACGTACTTCGTGTTTGCGCATTTATTTTACAACTGCACTGACCCATGACCAGTATTTTGTATTTATACAGCTAATGACGTCACGTAAAGAAATCTACAGACGCAGAAAATGTTATTCATGTTGGTTCGTCACAAAATCGTGAATGTCGACGAAAATACGTTAATTTACATGACAATGTACGGTTGGAGTTTATTTATACCGAAAGACAGATGTGCATTGTACTCGGCACCACCAAACATATTATTTTTTTGTCAAAATGCCAACAAACTTGCAAAGTTCGGGTTGAACTTTTTTTTTGTTCATTATACTACAGAGGAACAGAAATAAAGAATATACCGCGCATCTCCAAAATAAATACAAACTCTAGAGCGTTCTAGCCTTTTTTATTTCTGTGAAAAATTACGGACTGGTGCTTCCGCAGAATCCTATCTGGTAGGAGTTTAGTGGTACGAAAAAGAATTCATATCACCACTTACGTGCTCAACAAGGTTAACATTTTGTATGTGTATCAAATGACCACTAAAATCCTGCCAGAATTCTGCTAGAATTACGCTAACAGAAAAGTGACGTTGAAAGCGCAGTGTTGCCGGCAAAGTCAATAAAATATTTAGAGCAGGGTATAAATAAGAACTTATTTTTATAATTTTAAAAGATGTCCCGTCATTTTATTTGCAAAAATATAACGAATTCTTGTAAAGTAAAAAGGGTGAAAGCAATTTTTTTAAATCGAGTTAACATTATTACCGAAAACCGCAAATTTTACCCCAAAAAGTGCTCATACTCAAATCATCCTGCTAGGAATTCTGTAACTTTTAAATGCAAAAAGACAACGGATCTTGGTAAAGTGAATGTATCTCTTTGATTTAAAAAAATAAAATCGCGCCCCCATCGTAACGATTTTTTTTAAATCGAGTCAACATTATTACCGAAAACCGCGAATTTTAACCCAAAAAGTGGTCATGTTCAAACCGTCCTGCTAGGAAATCTGTAACTTTTAAATGCAACAGGACAACGGATTCTAGTAGAGTAAATGTATCTCTCTGATTTAAAAAAATAAAATCGCGCCCCCATCGTAACGATTTTTTTAAATCGAGTCAACATTATTACCGAAAACCTCGAATTTTAACCCAAAAAGTGGTCATGTTCAAACCGTCCTGCTAGGAATTCTGTAACTTTTAAATGCAAAAGGAAAACGGATCTTGGTAAAGTGAATGTATCTCTTTGATTTAAAAAAATAAAATCGCGCCCCCATCGTAACGGTTTTTTTTAAATCGAGTCAACATTATTACCGAAAACCGCGAATTTTACCCCAAAAAGTGCTCATATTCAAATCGTCCTGCTAGGAAATCTGTAACTTTTAAATGCAAAACGACAACGGATCTTGGTAAAGTGAATGTATCTCTTTGATTTAAAAAAATAAAATCGCGCCCCCATCGTAACGATTTTTTTTAAATCGAGTCAACATTATTACCGAAAACCGCCAATTTTACTCCAATAAGTGCTCATATTCAAATCGTCCTGCTAGGAAATCTGTAACTTTTAAATGCAAAACGACAACGGATCTTGGTAAAGTGAATGTATCTCTTTGATTTAAAAAAATAAAATCGCGCCCCCATCGTAACGATTTTTTTTAAATCGAGTCAACATTATTACCGAAAACCGCGAATTTTACCCCAAAAAGTGCTCATATTCAAATCGTCCTGCTAGGAAATCTGTAACTTTTAAATGCAAAACGACAACGGATCTTGGTAAAGTGAATGTATCTCTTTGATTTAAAAAAATAAAATCGCGCCCCCATCGTAACGATTTTTTTTAAATCGAGTCAACATTATTACCGAAAACCGCGAATTTTAACCCAAAAAGTGGTCATGTTCAAACCGTCCTGCTAGGAATTCTGTAACTTTTAAATGCAAAAGGACAACGGATCTTGGTAAAGTGAATGTATCTCTTTGATTTAAAAAAATAAAATCGCGCCCCCATCGTAACGATTTTTTTTAAATCGAGTCAACATTATTACCGAAAACCGCAAATTTTACCCCAAAAAGTGCTCATAAAGCATACGAGTCTCTGGTAGAAAATAAGGAAAATGCATTGCGGCATTTTACTTTTTTCCATTGTTATGGAGCAGTCACTTCACCCTTTTTTATCTGAATTCTAAAACAGCAGAATTAACATGGTATGATTCAGTTTCAAGCAGCAATAATGAACTTATGAAAAGAGTACATTTATACTTCGTACCCTTTCTAGACGTCCAGTTTGGCATAAAAGTTAAACAAGTTTTCCGTAATGTACTTTTCAAACAAACTGACACTTCCAGCTGTGGAGTTTGTGTTTGTCAGACTGCAGAAGCTCTTTGCTTTTCCACCAGGTCAACTCTTGTTTCTGCCAAATACCGAGAGTGGATTCTGTATTGTTTGTACTCACAGGCAACACTGTGTGATACAAAATTTAATAAAGCCTCCATTGCATTTGACTGCTGTTCAGATGACGAGAGCTGTTCAGATGACGAAGAATCAAATTTGCCACAAAAAAATTATAAAAAGAAGGAAGATGCCAGACAATTTGTTAAAAACTTCTTCTACAAATGCAGTCAAATATTTAAACCGGCCATATGCACCACAATTCAAAGATGACAACATAAACTGGGAAGATGTAAAAAATGAAATGGTTGAGGAAATAAGGCAACATGTTATAAATATCATTAATTTTACAGCATTAGCAGCACAACAGTCAGTGTTTGGAAATGTTGTTTTTTAAATTGAGTTTTGATAGTTTTAAAGCATATAATTATGCAAATAAAGTCCTGTTTCCGGAAACTTTAATTCTTTATAGGATGAAAATGCATGGAGAAACCTACTATACTGCCTCTAAACAATTGGGTTTTAAAATTTAAATGATGTATCAATTTATTTGTTTATGATTCTTATCTGTATTTTTTTTAGGAAGAATATTGTTTGTTTTACATGTGTGTAACTTTTTTACATGGTGTATAACTGTATAATATTCTTTTCTGTAAACAGATGTTTTTTATTTATGTTCTTTATAATTTAACTGGAGATGTTTGTTTCTTTTTCTTGTATATTTTTCCACAGTTTCTTTTTATTAAAAAGTGAAATATTCTCTCTGCACGAGTAGGTTTTATAATTTCTTTATTTGTTAGAACTTGGAACTAAGTGTTACGTTTATAACGGTAGTTTGGTATGGGACGCTGGTTTCACGGCCAATCGCGGGGTCAGAGTCTGTTGTAACTTGTAACCTCGACTAATAGGACTAACTATAAGCACTTTTTGGGTTAAAATTCGCAGTTTTCCGTAATAATGTTGACTCGATTTAAAAAAAATCGTTACGATGGGGGCGCGATTTTATTTTTTTAAATCAAAGAGATACATTCACTTTACCAAGATCCGTTGTCCTTTTGCATTTAAAAGTTACAGAATTCCTAGCAGGACGGTTTGAACATGACCACTTTTTGGGTTAAAATTTGCGGTTTTCGGTAATAATGTTGACTCGATTTAAAAAAAATCGTTACGATGGGGGCGCGATTTTATTTTTTTAAATCAAAGAGATACATTCACTTTACCAAGATCCGTTGTCGTTTTGCATTTAAAAGTTACAGATTTCCTAGCAGGACGATTTGAATATGAGCACTTTTTGCGGTAAAATTTGCGGTTTTCGGTAATAATGTTGACTCGATTTAAAAAAAATCGTTACGATGGGGGCGCGATTTTATTTTTTTAAATCAAAGAGATACATTCACTTTACCAAGATCCGTTGTCCTTTTGCATTTAAAAGTTACAGAATTCCTAGCAGGACGGTTTGAACATGACCACTTTTTGGGTTAAAATTCGCGGTTTTCGGTAATAATGTTGACTCGATTTAAAAAAAATCGTTACGATGGGGGCGCGATTTTATTTTTTTAAATCAAAGAGATACATTCACTTTACCAAGATCCGTTGTCCTTTTGCATTTAAAAGTTACAGAATTCCTAGCAGGACGGTTTGAACATGACCACTTTTTGGGTTAAAATTCGCGGTTTTCGGTAATAATGTCGACTCGATTTAAAAAAAATCGTTACGATGGGGGCGCGATTTTATTTTTTTAAATCAAAGAGATACATTCACTTTACCAAGATCCGTTGTCCTTTTGCATTTAAAAGTTACAGAATTCCTAGCAGGACGGTTTGAACATGACCACTTTTTGGGTTAAAATTCGCGGTTTTCGGTAATAATGTCGACTCGATTTAAAAGAAATCGTTACGATGGGGGCGCGATTTTATTTTTTTAAATCAAAGAGATACATTCACTTTACCAAGATCCGTTGTCCTTTTGCATTTAAAAGTTACAGATTTCCTAGCAGGACGATTTGAATATGAGCACTTTTTGGGGTAAAATTCGCGGTTTTCGGTAATAATGTTGACTCGATTTAAACAAAATCGTTACGATGGGGGCGCGATTTTATTTTTTTAAATCAAAGAGATACATTCACTTTACCAAGATCCGTTGTCGTTTTGCATTTAAAAGTTACAGATTTCCTAGCAGGACGATTTGAATATGAGCACTTTTTGGGGAAAAAATTGTGGTTTTCGGTAATAGTGTTAACTCGATTTAAAAAAAATCGTTACGATGGGGGCGCGATTATATTTTTTTAAATCAGAGAGATACATTCACTCTACTAGAATCCGTTGTCCTTTTGCATTTAAAAGTTACAGATTTCTTAGCGGGATCATCTAAAGTTAAACATTAACACATTTCCGGTATTTTCTACCCTGCGTTTTTATTGTTATTTTTTTCGGCAACACTGTTTTTGTAAAAATTTGATTTTTGTCAAAATGACGGTTTAGTGCTTCAGCAGAATTCTGCCAGGATTTTAGTGGTAAATGACCACTAAAATCCTGCCAGAATTCTGCTAGAATTACGCTAACAGAAAAGTGACGTTGAAAGCGCAGTGTTGCCGGCAAAGTCAATAAAATATTTAGAGCAGGGTATAAATAAGAACTTATTTTTATAATTTTAAAAGATGCCCCGTCATTTTATTTGCAAAAATATAACGAATTCTTGTAAAGTAAAAAGGGTGAAAGCAATTTTTTTAAATCGAGTTAACATTATTACCGAAAACCGCAAATTTTACCCCAAAAAGTGCTCATACTCAAATCATCCTGCTAGGAATTCTGTAACTTTTAAATGCAAAAAGACAACGGATCTTGGTAAAGTGAATGTATCTCTTTGATTTAAAAAAATAAAATCGCGCCCCCATCGTAACGATTTTTTTTAAATCGAGTCAACATTATTACCGAAAACCGCGAATTTTAACCCAAAAAGTGGTCATGTTCAAACCGTCCTGCTAGGAAATCTGTAACTTTTAAATGCAACAGGACAACGGATTCTAGTAGAGTAAATGTATCTCTCTGATTTAAAAAAATAAAATCGCGCCCCCATCGTAACGATTTTTTTAAATCGAGTCAACATTATTACCGAAAACCTCGAATTTTAACCCAAAAAGTGGTCATGTTCAAACCGTCCTGCTAGGAATTCTGTAACTTTTAAATGCAAAAGGAAAACGGATCTTGGTAAAGTGAATGTATCTCTTTGATTTAAAAAAATAAAATCGCGCCCCCATCGTAACGATTTTTTTTAAATCGAGTCAACATTATTACCGAAAACCGCAAATTTTACCCCAAAAAGTGCTCATATTCAAATCGTCCTGCTAGGAAATCTGTAACTTTTAAATGCAAAACGACAACGGATCTTGGTAAAGTGAATGTATCTCCTTGATTTAAAAAAATAAAATCGCGCCCCCATCGTAACGATTTTTTTTAAATCGAGTCAACATTATTACCGAAAACCGCAAATTTTACTCCAAAAAGTGCTCATATTCAAATCGTCCTGCTAGGAAATCTGTAACTTTTAAATGCAAAACGACAACGGATCTTGGTAAAGTGAATGTATCTCTTTGATTTAAAAAAATAAAATCGCGCCCCCATCGTAACGGTTTTTTTTAAATCGAGTCAACATTATTACCGAAAACCGCGAATTTTACCCCAAAAAGTGCTCATATTCAAATCGTCCTGCTAGGAAATCTGTAACTTTTAAATGCAAAACGACAACGGATCTTGGTAAAGTGAATGTATCTCTTTGATTTAAAAAAATAAAATCGCGCCCCCATCGTAACGATTTTTTTTAAATCGAGTCAACATTATTACCGAAAACCGCCAATTTTACTCCAATAAGTGCTCATATTCAAATCGTCCTGCTAGGAAATCTGTAACTTTTAAATGCAAAACGACAACGGATCTTGGTAAAGTGAATGTATCTCTTTGATTTAAAAAAATAAAATCGCGCCCCCATCGTAACGATTTTTTTTAAATCGAGTCAACATTATTACCGAAAACCGCGAATTTTACCCCAAAAAGTGCTCATATTCAAATCGTCCTGCTAGGAAATCTGTAACTTTTAAATGCAAAACGACAACGGATCTTGGTAAAGTGAATGTATCTCTTTGATTTAAAAAAATAAAATCGCGCCCCCATCGTAACGATTTTTTTTAAATCGAGTCAACATTATTACCGAAAACCGCGAATTTTAACCCAAAAAGTGGTCATGTTCAAACCGTCCTGCTAGGAATTCTGTAACTTTTAAATGCAAAAGGACAACGGATCTTGGTAAAGTGAATGTATCTCTTTGATTTAAAAAAATAAAATCGCGCCCCCATCGTAACGATTTTTTTTAAATCGAGTCAACATTATTACCGAAAACCGCAAATTTTACCCCAAAAAGTGCTCATAAAGCATACGAGTCTCTGGTAGAAAATAAGGAAAATGCATTGCGGCATTTTACTTTTTTCCATTGTTATGGAGCAGTCACTTCACCCTTTTTTATCTGAATTCTAAAACAGCAGAATTAACATGGTATGATTCAGTTTCAAGCAGCAATAATGAACTTATGAAAAGAGTACATTTATACTTCGTACCCTTTCTAGACGTCCAGTTTGGCATAAAAGTTAAACAAGTTTTCCGTAATGTACTTTTCAAACAAACTGACACTTCCAGCTGTGGAGTTTGTGTTTGTCAGACTGCAGAAGCTCTTTGCTTTTCCACCAGGTCAACTCTTGTTTCTGCCAAATACCGAGAGTGGATTCTGTATTGTTTGTACTCACAGGCAACACTGTGTGATACAAAATTTAATAAAGCCTCCATTGCATTTGACTGCTGTTCAGATGACGAGAGCTGTTCAGATGACGAAGAATCAAATTTGCCACAAAAAAATTATAAAAAGAAGGAAGATGCCAGACAATTTGTTAAAAACTTCTTCTACAAATGCAGTCAAATATTTAAACCGGCCATATGCACCACAATTCAAAGATGACAACATAAACTGGGAAGATGTAAAAAATGAAATGGTTGAGGAAATAAGGCAACATGTTATAAATATCATTAATTTTACAGCATTAGCAGCACAACAGTCAGTGTTTGGAAATGTTGTTTTTTAAATTGAGTTTTGATAGTTTTAAAGCATATAATTATGCAAATAAAGTCCTGTTTCCGGAAACTTTAATTCTTTATAGGATGAAAATGCATGGAGAAACCTACTATACTGCCTCTAAACAATTGGGTTTTAAAATTTAAATGATGTATCAATTTATTTGTTTATGATTCTTATCTGTATTTTTTTTAGGAAGAATATTGTTTGTTTTACATGTGTGTAACTTTTTTACATGGTGTATAACTGTATAATATTCTTTTCTGTAAACAGATGTTTTTTATTTATGTTCTTTATAATTTAACTGGAGATGTTTGTTTCTTTTTCTTGTATATTTTTCCACAGTTTCTTTTTATTAAAAAGTGAAATATTCTCTCTGCACGAGTAGGTTTTATAATTTCTTTATTTGTTAGAACTTGGAACTAAGTGTTACGTTTATAACGGTAGTTTGGTATGGGGCGCTGGTTTCACGGCCAATCGCGGGGTCAGAGTCTGTTGTAACTTGTAACCTCGACTAATAGGACTAACTATAAGCACTTTTTGGGTTAAAATTCGCAGTTTTCCGTAATAATGTTGACTCGATTTAAAAAAAATCGTTACGATGGGGGCGCGATTTTATTTTTTTAAATCAAAGAGATACATTCACTTTACCAAGATCCGTTGTCCTTTTGCATTTAAAAGTTACAGAATTCCTAGCAGGACGGTTTGAACATGACCACTTTTTGGGTTAAAATTTGCGGTTTTCGGTAATAATGTTGACTCGATTTAAAAAAAATCGTTACGATGGGGGCGCGATTTTATTTTTTTAAATCAAAGAGATACATTCACTTTACCAAGATCCGTTGTCGTTTTGCATTTAAAAGTTACAGATTTCCTAGCAGGACGATTTGAATATGAGCACTTTTTGCGGTAAAATTTGCGGTTTTCGGTAATAATGTTGACTCGATTTAAAAAAAATCGTTACGATGGGGGCGCGATTTTATTTTTTTAAATCAAAGAGATACATTCACTTTACCAAGATCCGTTGTCCTTTTGCATTTAAAAGTTACAGAATTCCTAGCAGGACGGTTTGAACATGACCACTTTTTGGGTTAAAATTCGCGGTTTTCGGTAATAATGTTGACTCGATTTAAAAAAAATCGTTACGATGGGGGCGCGATTTTATTTTTTTAAATCAAAGAGATACATTCACTTTACCAAGATCCGTTGTCCTTTTGCATTTAAAAGTTACAGAATTCCTAGCAGGACGGTTTGAACATGACCACTTTTTGGGTTAAAATTCGCGGTTTTCGGTAATAATGTCGACTCGATTTAAAAAAAATCGTTACGATGGGGGCGCGATTTTATTTTTTTAAATCAAAGAGATACATTCACTTTACCAAGATCCGTTGTCCTTTTGCATTTAAAAGTTACAGAATTCCTAGCAGGACGGTTTGAACATGACCACTTTTTGGGTTAAAATTCGCGGTTTTCGGTAATAATGTCGACTCGATTTAAAAGAAATCGTTACGATGGGGGCGCGATTTTATTTTTTTAAATCAAAGAGATACATTCACTTTACCAAGATCCGTTGTCCTTTTGCATTTAAAAGTTACAGATTTCCTAGCAGGACGATTTGAATATGAGCACTTTTTGGGGTAAAATTCGCGGTTTTCGGTAATAATGTTGACTCGATTTAAACAAAATCGTTACGATGGGGGCGCGATTTTATTTTTTTAAATCAAAGAGATACATTCACTTTACCAAGATCCGTTGTCGTTTTGCATTTAAAAGTTACAGATTTCCTAGCAGGACGATTTGAATATGAGCACTTTTTGGGGAAAAAATTGTGGTTTTCGGTAATAGTGTTAACTCGATTTAAAAAAAATCGTTACGATGGGGGCGCGATTATATTTTTTTAAATCAGAGAGATACATTCACTCTACTAGAATCCGTTGTCCTTTTGCATTTAAAAGTTACAGATTTCTTAGCGGGATCATCTAAAGTTAAACATTAACACATTTCCGGTATTTTCTACCCTGCGTTTTTATTGTTATTTTTTTCGGCAACACTGTTTTTGTAAAAATTTGATTTTTGTCAAAATGACGGTTTAGTGCTTCAGCAGAATTCTGCCAGGATTTTAGTGGTATCAAATGGTAATGTTGAAGGTCAAATAGTTTTTGAATCGTGGTAAGCGAGTATTATCACGTATCATATATGGCTTATCACTTTTTAGTTATATATAAATATGTATGGGAAGGCTATAGTACCTTATTAGTCTATACAATCAGCATTAGTTTAATTAATTTGATTTAAACGGTTTGCATTGTGTTGGATTTATGTTGTGTATAGGTACTTTGTGGTGTATTTTGGTGCTAGTAAAAAATCTTATTAAACCCAAACCATAACCATAAGATATTCACCCTTTCAGTTCTACCTCGTTGTTTTTATATATATAATATATATATTGTAAGGTTTGTTGCAACTCAAAGCTTAAATTTACTTCCCATTACAATCATGCTTGCTTATTCAGTGGGGGCTATAGGTTATGCTGGATATACACTCAGTAACAATTTCCAGTCAGTTTCTAGTTAATTTTTACCTATAAGTTTGTTTTGTATTGTTATAGGTCAAATATAGGCGCAATAAACTGTATTATTTAGCCATGTCTTTAAAGAAATTGAGTATCGATAAATTAGAAGTAAAAGACAAACGAGTTCTTATGCGAGTTGATTTTAATGTCCCCATTAAAGACAAAAAGATCTCCAATAATCAGAGGATTGTGGCTGCTTTGCCATCTATTAAATATTGCTTGGAAAATGGAGCAAAGGCTGTTGTGCTTATGAGTCATCTTGGTAGGCCAGATGGAAGGAAACAAGAGAAATTTTCTCTTTCCCTTGTAGCTGAGGAATTGAAGAAATTACTAATGACAAACGTAACTTTTTTGGAGGATTGTGTTGGTAAAGGTGTTGAGGAGAAATGTGCAGATCCTCCTCTTGGGTCCGTGATCTTGCTTGAGAACCTCCGCTTCCATGTGGAGGAGGAAGGGAAAGGAGTGAATGAGAGTGGAGAAAAAGTAAAAGCAGATCCCGCAAAAGTGGAGGAGTTCAGAGCAAGCCTTACTAAGTTGGGTGATTTGTATGTTAATGATGCGTTCGGCACTGCACATAGGGCTCACAGCTCCATGGTTGGTGTTAACCTTGATCAAAGAGCTGCAGGTTTTCTTGTCAAAAAGGAGTTAAATTACTTTGCGAAAGCATTGGATAATCCTGAAAGGCCATTTCTTGCGATATTGGGTGGTGCTAAAGTTCAGGACAAGATTCAGCTGATTAAAAACATGCTAAGCAAAGTAAATGAGATGATTATTGGAGGTGGAATGGCCTTCACATTTTTAAAGGTTCTAAACAACATGAAAATTGGCAGCTCTTTATATGATGAAGAAGGTGCTAAAATTGTGCAGGAGCTGATGGACAAAGCTAAAGAATTAAACGTTAAGATTCATCTACCTGTAGATTTTATAACAGCGGATAAATTCTGTGAAGACGCAAAAGTAGGTGCTGCAACTGTAGAAGAGGGCATACCAGATAGTTGGCTAGGGCTTGATATTGGACCAGAGAGCTGTAAGAACTTTGCCAAAGTGATTGGTGGTGCAAAAGTTATTGTGTGGAATGGCCCGCCTGGTGTGTTCGAGTTTCCCAACTTTGCTAGTGGAACTAAATGCTTTATGGATGAGGTAGTAGCAGTAACTGAAACTGGTGCTACAACCATTATTGGGGGTGGGGATACGGCTACATGTTGTGCCAAATGGAACACGGAAGACAAAGTGAGTCATGTGAGCACTGGGGGTGGAGCGAGTCTTGAACTACTTGAAGGAAAGGTTCTTCCTGGTGTCGATGCTTTAACAGAGGAAAAGTGACTAAAACCTTTACAGATGCAGTCTAAAATATAATTATAAATACTTTGGCCCAACCCACATCCCGTGTTTAATATTCTGTATTTCTGTAGAATTGATAATCAAACTGAAATTTTTCCACTTGAACTACAATATTTCTATACAAACTGGATTATTGAAAAAAATTAAAGAAATAAATGACCTGTTCTCATTATGCATAAATACATACACACCAACACACGTAATTAGTTTGCTGTCCTGCCTATATAGCTTGCATGTTATTATGTGATATAGCTTTTTGTGGTAATGTATACAAGTGTCCTTGCAAGTTGCACCTTTTCACATCAAAAGCTTCTTCTGCCAATTATAATACTGTGCACAATGTGATTCCTGCTGTAAACATGTAGTATAGAAGTGTTCCACAATGCTGTTTTCGTTTTTCAAAAGTTCATAATCGGTTCTAATTTACTTTCTCACACACGCAGGTATAGTGTTGTATGTGAATTCTAGTTTTAACATGACAGACAACGCAAGTGGAGTGCTGTTTGATCTCCTGCATAGTCAACTTGTTGCTTACATTTATTCCACTATTGATAACAAGGTAGTAAAATACTTTTTTTAACAAACTAGAGAATTGTAAAAAATATTTATTCCTGTTTTTTCATTAAAATCATAATATTTATTTTTAATAAAAAAACTAGAGAATTGTGCAAAACGTCCTTTTGTAGCGAACACAAAATACTGTAAAAGCTGCTGCATTTGATTTTTCCACATCAGTTTTGCTGAGCAGCATTTTCTTTATTTCTTTCCAGAACAAAGGTGTTTCTCAACTAGAGTCTTTGGGCTTTAGAGTTGGTGTAAGTCTTGGTGAGCAGCTCACGAAAGATCTTCCACGATTTCGTGATGAGCTGGAAGTCATGAAATTCATCTGTCGTGATTTCTGGTCCTCACTTTACCAAAAGCAAGTTGATAACTTAAGAACCAACCACCAGGTAGTCTATGCAGTTTATTTTATTTAAAAATATTTGCAACGTTAAAAGTTCATTTTGTAGTATGTTTTGATGTTCCTTGTGGCCAGTGAAATTTTGTTTTATAATTTTTTGGATGTCTCTGATACCCGTTGAATATTTTTTTATTTAAACTTTGGTGTTCTTATCGAAAAAGAACTTGAACAGTGCGCAAAACGTGCTGCGTAATTGTATTAGTGTGGGTGGAGGGTGGTGATATAAATTTAACAAGAGGTACATTAATACATTATTATATCATAATCATGCAAATACAGTTAACAATGGTTACAACATTTTTTTCCGTTAATTATATATGATAACCTAACCTAAGGTCATAACATCCACCAACAGACCCCCAACCACAACTGTAATATGTGTGAATGTGTAATATTAAATTAATATTGTGTGGAGATTACGGTGACAAAGCACTTTTTCGCATACTTTTAAAGTAATTTTTCATACAAAAGCCAAACCATCCGGTAGACCATTCTACTGGCCACCAGTGGCAAGATTCTTATAATTTCGTTTGTGACTTTCTAGTTTTTTAAAAAAATTTTAGGAGCATAGTTTTATGTCCTAGAGACTAGTTTATGGTTTAATAACATTTATTTATTTAATTTTCTGGTTTGCGGTTGCTTAATACCCTTGTCGGGTGGTGAATGAATGAATGTAACTTACTTTATCCTCGCGTGGCGGAAAAACGACAGTCGTTATCACACGAGTTTAACACCTCGTGCCAGCTTACGAGTTACCATTTGGGGGTATTTTTTTCATTTTTTTATGTATGGCTGATAATTTGGACAACCCATTAGTGACCACTGGGTTGGAACAATTGCTGTTAAGTGTCGTGCCCAAGGACACATACGCCCCCAATGGTAGCAACGTCGAGCCTTAAACCTATTACCTCTGGGTTACAGGCAGGTGCGCTAACCACTATGCCACGGCACCGGACATGGTGTATCTGTGTCACACCATCGTATATAGCATGAAATGAACTGTGAAAGACATACCATCATAATATCAGCAATCATTGAGAACTTCAGATCAAATGACCCCGTTTCAATGTTAATCATATTTACCTTTTTTTACAGGGTGTATATGTGCTGCAGGACAACGCCTTTAAACTACTTACTCATATCTCAGTAGGAAAACAATACCTTGATTGTGCACCAAGGGTAAGTTATTATAACTTTCATTAATTTAAGGAAAGACACGATAAGCGTTGGTTATAACATGCTTGGACCAAATGTGATCTGTTCTCAAGCATTAAACGCGCTGAATATATTTAAACGAAACGTACTTTAGGAATTTTTTTCAATACAATCCTTGGGCTGTAAGTGTTTTAAACATTTAAATGTAATTCGTTTTATGCCCTTGCAGTTTAGGCTTAGAATGTTTCATCATTATGTTCAATTATCGCTAGTGATATAGATTTAAATTTTTATTTTTTTAAAATAACACAAACAAAGAAACACAAGTTTGTGTTTGAACCGTTAATTTTCACGGGATCAATATAACAAATATATGTGCGAAAAATTTTTTGTTGTAACCCTCTTAACTTCCTACAAAAATTGTACATAAACGCAGCGCCATGTGGCAGAAAAGTTAGCGTGTGTATTCTTAAATTAATGGCGCGTATTATTTAAGTTGTAATTTTGACTGTTTTTTCTAATTTTTTACTATCGCAGTACTTGGCCTTATCATGTGGCTTAATTCGTGGTGTGTTGTCCAATCTTGGCGTCAAAAGTGTGGTTACTTCAGAGGTCATTAGCATGCCATCAGCAAAGTTTCAAATCATGGTACAACGGACATGACCTGTCTTGGCACCTGTCAATCAATCACGGTTGACCGATCTTGGCACCAGTCAATCAATCACTTTTGGCCGGTCTTGGCATGTGTCAATCAATCACACTTGACCTGTATTGGCACCTGTTAATCAATCAATCACACTTGACTAAACTTGTTACCTGTCAATCAATCACGATTGACCGGTCTTGACACGTGTCAATCAATCAAGGTCCTCAGCAGTTAATCTGAAATGTATTTCACATCCATTAATCAGATTAAAAAAATATAACATGTTGTCCGTTTTCAAACAGAATAATACCGCCCACGATGGCTGTTTAGATTGCTATGTTTTTATTGTGACTTTAGCAAGCAGTTAACCACGTTCTTATTGAATTGTGCAATAAATCTTAATACATATCGAATTGGGTGTTTTTTGAATTAAATGTTTATTTCGAAAAATAGACTTGCCGATTTTCTAAAGTACTCTGCTAGGGCATTAAATAGCATTTTTCGTTTATCCCTCCGGTTTAAATAATCGTAGTAGTTAAAACAACTAAACTGCGGAATTTAAAAACAAAATCCACAGTCGCTAAATTACCTATGTTTAAACATGTATAAAAAACTTATTTTTTTCTGTAGCAAGAATATCATCCCATAGCTGGAACAGCAGGTAATTTGTTTATACAATGCAAAACGATAGCAATCAAGTAGTGTTTGTATATATAAACAAACTCCCCCGCGCTCACATGTTCTGCTAAAATTCTCGGTAAAGGTACAGGGGAAGAAGAATTGAGTGGGCAGTACATGTTAATCACTTTCTGACGCAGCGTTATAACGGACGTTTATTTCTCCCAACTCGTTAAATAAAGGAGGGTTGGTCAAGATGGGATACTTAAACACATACTGACAAAAATGTAAAAATCAAATTATATATATTGGGTTTTTGGCTGGTAAAATATTTGTTAAGTTTTATAATTAAATGTTGTTTTATTGTTAATATAGTAGGGTGGGGAAGATGGGACACCTTTTCGTTTAGTTTTCTCATTTCATTTGGTAGTAAACAAAGAATATTCAATGAATTATAAAACCGTATCTTCACGACTTTCACAGACCGTTGTTAATTGTTTAAAACACGATCAGGCTATTTCGATATTATGTGGTAAAGGTGTCCCATCTTCCCCCACTCTACTATATACGTAAAAAACACGAAATAATATTGCACGCATTTAAAATCAAATGTTAACAATCTTTGTCTTGCCGCACAAACAAAGCTATAGGCTACAGGAGTTTGTAGGGATTATATATGGCTTTGCCCTATGCTACAGTTTTTAATAATATGTTATTGTATATTATAGTAGGGGGAAGATGGGACACCTTTTCATTATATTTTCTCGTCCCCAGCCTACTATACTTATACTATATACAGTGGGGTGGGGGGAAATAGGACACATTTAGCACATAATATCCAAATATTCTGAACGTGTTTTGAACAATTAACAAAGGTCCATATCGGAGTCGTGGGGTCGGTTTTTTAATTCTTTAAGTGCTCTTTGTTTCCTACCAAATGGGACGATAAAATAGAATGAAAAGGTGTCCCACCTTTCCCCAACCTACTATATGAAGAATTGGTATTGCTTGAACAAAAAGATCAAACTGTACGAGCTATTTCAGCCTGTTTTATTAAACTACAACACTAAGTTAATGATTCAAACTCGTAAACTATAAAATTTCTGGAGTTTTAATACGATTCAGCAAGCATTTAAAATAAGCATCCTATTAATATGCTTTTTATTCAGCCATTAAAAAATCTTTTGTTTGTTTAACACAGATTTGTTGGACGGTGAGAATACTGTCGAATACTATACCGTAACCTTTTGTGTCTAATATATTAATTAAGTGGGTACCTGTAACGGAGATTTAAACAACGTGTTCCATCTTACCCCAAGTCCTAACTTCCCCACTCTACTATATATGAACACACTTTATGATGATTGTCTCTCTCCGATAGATTGCCGCACCTCTTGTTTCAAGGTTAGTGCAAACGATTACCTTTCTCGCTGTGAAATGTGCTGCCCAGCGTCCACCATTCGTTTCACTAAATTCAACCGATAATAAATACGTTTTTTAACTATGTGAACTTATCGGAATGTTGTCTCCCTGCAATTCCACGTATCGCGAAATTTTAAGCTTCACCTGGACGACAGGTTTACACGAAATATCCTTCATAAACTGCTATTTACTTAACTATAATCTGATAATATGCTTTGCGGTAAAACTCTAATTCAAAATTTCTACTGTCAGCCGATATAACTGATTTTCCAAGTATTTCAAGCTGCAGCCGAATCGGTTTTCAGTTTGACGCAAATCGAGCTCAGGTTAGTTCTCATAATGTGCCACATTCTGCATATAGGTTGCCCAGGGTGAATTATAAATCCATTTAATTGCGCGTACGTTGAACCGTTTGCGTCAAACCTGTTTACATTAGCGAGTTGCAAATGCTGCCTGCCAAGGTAAGATTTTCTAAATAAATCTCTTTAGGCTTGACCTACATAGTCTGACTTATTTATGGTCAGCGTTATCGCAGTGAGGCATCAACAAATTCTGAAATCTTATTTCTCCAAATGCCCTGCAAACTAACTCGTTTTCGTGCAACTTGAGTTTTAAAGAATTTAAAAGAGAAAATTCCACCGTTAGGGTGTATATAAGGGACATGCTTTGCGAAACAAGTCATTCGTTTACTGGTGGTAAACATAGAGATATTGTAAGCTTACACATAGGCATCAAAATGAGGACTATTTTTTGTGCTATTTTATTTTATGTTGTGGTACTTCGACAGTATACATCGGGTAAGAATTTAAGTTTTTGTTTATGTGAAGCACGCAAGTGTGTTTCAATTATCTAACACATGTTGTACACATCGAAAAAGTTACATACTTACATCTTGTTTATTTTTTAACGATTTTTTTTAAACTTATTTGCAACGGTTATACAGAGTATGGCGGCAGAAGTAGGGACTCCTTTATAGCTCATAATATCCACATAACATGATCGTGTTTTAAACAATTAACAATGCGGTCTATGGGAACAAGGGTCTATATAAGAATGTTCTTTGCTTACCATCAAATGGGACGAGAAAATTGAATGAAAATGTGTTCATTACATTTTCTCGCGCCATTTACTAGTAAACAAAGAACATCGTATCTTTACGACTTCAATAGAGCGTTGTAAATTGTTTTAAAACACGATCAGGATATTTGAATATTGTGTGCTAAAGGTGTCTCATCTTCCCCCACACATTACCATATACAATAGATATGGAATGTTTGGTATAATGTGTATTACAACTGGTTATTTAATCGACATATATATTTATCTTCGATTCTACATTAAATTTATTTGTTTCTTCCGCATATAGCTGTTCCCGTTATGTGCTTCGTATGCGACACCTCAAGAACAAATGAAGAATGCACCTCAAAAGGAGGTCTGGTGCGATGTAAAGACGGTGAAGTAAGTGCCTATAATACCTTTGTGAAATGGACCACAGGAGTTCATTTAATTGACCTATATGTGGTTATGCAGATGTGTATGAATGAAGTACGCCGCATTGGTAACGGAGTGCATATCTCGAAGAGGTGCAAGCAAATACAAGCATGCGATAACAACCTTTCTCAGGTATGTATTACAGATTTATGATTTCATTTTAAGTAAACCGGTCACTTGTGTGCACAAAATACTTTACAATATTTTCTTAATTACGGTCGGGGAATATGGGACACCTTTGCGTTCTATTTTCTCATTTCATTTGATAGTACACAAAGAATATTCAAGAAATTATAAAGTCGTATCCTAACGACTCCCGTATAGATCGTTGTTAATTGTTTAAAATACGAAGATATTTGGATATTATATGCTATAAGGTGTCCCATCTCCGCCCAGAATACTATATGTTTGAATGTGAATGAATGAATGAATGTAACTTACTTTATCCTCGCGTGGCCGGAAAACGACAGTCGTTATCACACGGGTTTAACACCTCGTGCCAGCTTACGAGTTACCATTTTTGTTACTTTGTGGGTGATTATTTTTTGGGGAATTTTTTCATTTTTTTTATGTATGGTTGATAATTTGGACAACCCATTAGTGACCACTGGGTTGGAGCAATTGTCGTTAAGTGTCTTGCCCAAGGACACATACGCCCACAATGGTAGCAGGGACGAGCTTTGAACCCATTACCTAATGGTTACGCAGGCGCGCTAACCACTACGCCACGGCGCCGTTTACATAGGTTAACGTGCCTATCACATTTTATGCATAGGTTACACTTAAGTAAACCACATTCGGTCCAAATATGAAATACTAACAATTGTTTGCAGGGAAGCGTATGCGACCCATCTCAACTAAGCTCAGTATGCCGAAGTTGTTGCATTAAAGACCAACTCTAGACAACTGTACATTGGCGAAGAACCTGAACTTCCAGGTGAATGAATGAATATAACATAGTTACCCTTGTTTTATTGTATCTTGTGGTTTTATTATACGTATTGTCCTATTTTAAGTACCGTAACAAATATGGTAGAGTGGGGAAGATAGGACACTTAAGCGCATATTATCCTATATTTCTAAAAAACAAAATACATGGCGTGTTTTGGAGGATACCACAAACTAGTACTATCATTCCTTTAATTATTGACAACAATTCAAAACAATGTTACTGTCATATTTTTTCGTCTATAATTTAATAGATGCCCGTAATGAGAGATTTTTATTATAGACACGTCTTACGTCAGGTCCCGTCTCCCCCCACTAGTATATATTAAGAGGTGCTATGAGGACAAAATTCTACATCATATTATAAAAAATATCATTTATACATACTTTAATTAAAAGTACCAAAAACTCTTGAGTTTTCTACATAAGGGCCCGAGAACACACATGGGCTGTGGCGGTTATTTTATTATAATATTTATGAACGATTTTTGTGTTACAGTTGTGGTTCGAACCCCGGTGAGAAGCCCTATTTGTCCTGCGCTTGAACATCCTCAAAATGGACGCAAAGTTTGCGAGTTTAGAAACAAATACAACGAAATCGGAACGCAATGTAGATTTGCATGCAGTGAAGGTATAAGGTTGAGTTTCAAATGGCGACTGACTATTCATTATATTATATACGACGTTTATATATTTGTTTATTGAATGCAGATGCCTATCTTCACAATTAATAAGAAATAAATGGAATACGCAGGCATTATTTTACTTCAATATTTTATGATTTTCTATCTCATTACAACATCTGTTTATTTAAACTAAAGCCTCATATTTCTGTGTTATTTCATGCTAAAGTTGTAGATTTTGTAGATTTTCTTACCGCCTGCAGTAAATTACGTCTAAAACTGTTTTGATTCCAGGATACGAGTTGATAGGAAACGTTAAAAGCACGTGCGTTCGAAAAAGCATAGGAGCAAAATTTGACAAGAGTACACCTATTTGTAAACGTAAGTATATACAACTTCTCGTGTGTTTTAATATGTTTGTTTTAAGTGTCAACTAAACAAAGGTGTAGTAGTACTAATATGATAGGTATCACCCCCAAAAGGCATATTTGAAATATTGGGCAATGTGTGCTAAGTGTCCCGTCATTCCTCACTCTACTATATATACCACTTTTTAAAATACCGTATTGTATTTATTTTACTTTGTGTAGGTAAGTAGTTATCTTTTATCCTAAAGCTAAATTGTGTTTGTATGATGAACCACAGGAAAGACTTGTCCAGCGATCCCAACAGCGCCCACTGACGGAAGTGTTTCTTGTACGAGATCTAGGAACACTGGCAGCGTGTGTACGTTTACTTGCAATGCTGGATTCCTGCTCAGAGGTTCACGCTCGGTCATATGTGGTATGTTATTATAAATGTTTCCAATGTACAACTCTTCAAATATTAATCTTTTACAGAGGAATCTAAACGATGGACAACAGTCTCACCCACTTGTCACAGTGTAACATGTCCACTTCAGCGTCACCTGCAAAACGGACGCGTTGAATGTACCAACGGTAATCGAGCCGGTAGCGAATGCAGGTGAAACTTTACGCTTTAAGTTATTAAAAGAAACAAGAATTCAATACAGATTGTCCGTGTTGTTTTCTTTAAACAAATCCCCGCAGGCGGTGTGCCAAAATTGTTGTAAACTGTATTTTTCTGTTTTCAGTTTCTTCTGTAACAATGGATTTGAACTAACTGGGCATTCGACGTTAGTTTGTAATATAGAGGATGCTATTGCCGTGTGGAACAACGTTGCTCCAATTTGTACAGGTAATGTTTTGACCGGCGCCGTGGAAATGGTTAGATGTTACGGTTTCAATGCTCGTCGCTGCTGCCACTGTAGGCGTATGTGTTTTTAGGCTAAACACTTACCGACAATTGCTCCAAGCCAGTGGTCACTAATAGGATTTCTAAATTGTCAGCCATACATAAAACAAATAAAACCCTTATAAAAATAATTACTTACGAAGGTTTATAAAGACGTGGTAACTCGTAAGCTGACACAAGGTGTATGAAACAGAATGCTTGTGTTATAAGGACTGTCCTTAAGTTATATTGTACCGTGGGGGAAGATGGGTCACCTTTAGCACATTATGTCCAAATATTCTCATCGTGTTTTAGACAATTAACAACTGTCTATGGGAGTCGTGAGGATTCGGTTTTATAATTTTATGAGCGTTCTTTGTTTACTACCAAATTAGACGAGAAAAACAGGGTGAAAAAGTGTTCCATCTTCCTCAACCCTACTATATTTAGTAATTATACATTCAATGTCCTAAAATATTCATATCGATACTGAGAGAGATAATTAAAGATCATACAGGCGCGTAAATTGGCGTTTAATTCTCTTAAAAATACTTATATAGGTATATAAGGAGAAAGACCATTTTATCAGATGTTTTGTTTATAAGCTTTGTCCGTCTTGAGGGCATGAATTTTAAGTCTTTATATTTAACATTTATAAACACCTATACTCATATACGCTGCCATTCGCGGAACTCCAAAGGAATGTTTCAGGGATCGGGAAGTATTGTTGTGGAGCCGGTAATTCTAGGCTGGCGTGCAAGAAACTTGGTTTTATATTTATTTATTTTGGTTTTATTACTCACATAGGAAGTTTTTTTTTTATTGCGTAACTTATACAAGTAGCATGTGGATTTATGAAACGCTTACATTACAGAGCGCCTATGTGTCGAACTAAACACAATAAACAACGGGCAGTTCTCATGTTCGAATTCGAACCATTTCAACTCAACATGCTCCCTTGAGTGCAACGCCGATCAAGGCTACTTCCCTTCACCAAGTAATACTCAGTTCATCTGCATAGATGGAATTTGGAATGCCCCCAAACCTTGTTGTACGAGTAAGTTTAAGATGTATAATCGTGCTGTGTGGCATTTTAGATGCAAATAAAACATGTAAAAATAGAAAAATTACTACGTATGAATAATAATGAAAAGCGATGCTGCTATAATACCCCCCAAAACAAATACAGCTCATGCTTGCCGTGCTTATACAAATAAAGCTGGTATTAAACTGTCTTTACACCTGAACAGGAAGCTGTCCACCTTATACTGTTATGGACTTGGTCGTTATTCTTGATTCATCGTCTTCTGTTGGACTTGACAATTGGAACACAATGAAAAGTTTCGCGAAACGATTTGTTGGGTGAGCTATTGTTACTTGTTGTCGGAAGCAGAATGCCTTTATAATATTCTATACGGTAGGGTGGGGAGGAAGGGACACCCACGACTCACATAGACCGCTGTTATTGTTAAAAACACGATCTGGATATTTGGATATTATGTTCTAGTTGTGTCCCATCTTACCCCACAGTACTATATAGTAGGGTGGTGGAAAACGGGACACCTTTAGCACATAATATATAAATATCAAGATACTGTTTTTAACAATTATTACCGGTCTATATAAGAGTCGTGAACATACGGTTTATAATTCTTTAATTGATTTTGTTTACAACTAAATGGGACGAGAAAATAGAATGAAAAGGTGTCCCATCTTTCCCACCCTATTATACCTTGCGCAAATGAGTAACTTTGTTCACCTTTAAAGACAAACATAAATCAACATACAGAATACGGGGCTTATAAATACAAAAGTATATTTTTCATACCTTCTGTTGAGGTGGAGAATGTGGCACATGTTACTATTCGATATTAATGTTCTTAGGGCCTAATTAGTCTTAGAACCTTAAAATCTAAAATAAAAATACGCATCAGAAAACTCTGCCCTATTAAACCATAATATAGCTAAATGGGCTTTTATATATTTTTATAGCAGCCGAAACACATTTAAACAAAATCGTTTTATTTTTCAGCTCCTTTGTAATTGCTTCAAATCTTGCGCGAGTTTCAGTGATCCGTTACAACAGATATGTTGATATTCCGAATCGTGTGTTGTTTAGAGATTTCCCAGATAATAGAACTGGCCTCTTGTCTCATATAGATCAACTACCATACGAAGGATCAGGTAAAAGCTGGTCAAGAAAATTATATAACTTTTAAGGACAATATTTCTGTCGCCGTGGCTCAATGGTTCGCGAACCTTCTTCCAACCGAGAGGTTAAGGGTTCAAGGTTGGTCGCTGCTACCATTGTGGGCGTTTGTGTCCTTGGGCAAGACTGTTAACGATAATTGCTTTAATCCAATGGTCACTATTGGGTTGTCAGCTGCACTTTAAAACAAATTTTAAAAGCAATCACCTACAAAGTTACATATGTGGTAACTCGTATAAGCTGGCATGAGGTGCATGAAACAGAACACCCACCGTGTTATAAACACACGTCCTGTCTTTTCCGCCACGCGAAGATACCAGTTACATTTAGTATTTACAATATAATAAAAAATTCAATATATTTTTAACTCATTATTAAAAATTTTCTATGTTTTTTTCAGGCACTAAAACGGGCCTGGCTTTGAGATACACCAAAGACGTTCTTTTGCAGCCGATTAGTGGCAATAGAAAGAATGTAAAGGACGTCGTGCTGATTATTACAGATGGAAGATCACAAGACAATGTCACTGAAGTATCACAGCAACTTAGAGACATGAATGTCTTGGTAATGAATATTTTGTATTTTCGCTATTTTGATAAGATCCGGGGTATATAGGGTAGGGGAACATGGGACACACTTTTATTCTATTTTCTCGTCCAGTTTGGTAGTAAACAAAGAACATTCGAATAATTATAAAACTGTTATTATTTAAAAAAAGTTTAATCAGGGTGTTTAGATATTATGTGCTAAAGGTGTCCCCCCTTTCCACACCCTACCACAAGGGAGTAGATCTGATTATTTGTTTAAAAAATCAACAACCGTCGTATTTTTGCGTAAAATATATTACCGGTCTCAATATAGGTCGCCGAATAATCAATTCTGTAGAAAAACAATTATATTTAGTCGAGTAACGTTATCGGATTTATAATACGCTGACAGTAGCAGTCTTTATCAATATATGTATTACTAATTTGGTATTTAATAATACTCAATATTTATCTCTTCTTTACATTTACAAATCTTTTAGATCAACGTAATTGGAATCGTGCCATCAAATGGCCGTGGGCTCGATGCTGACGAATTGCTTAGCATTGCTGGGACACCGGATCACCTGCAAATTGCAACATCGGGATTTAGTGATTTGAACGAAAATCTCATGACTGATCTAAGCGACCATTTCTGTAGAAACCCGTGCGGATACGGTTTAACAGCTGATGCGTTTGTTGCTTCTGAATTTGATTAATCAGTTTGGTTACCGCTTTTTCTGTAAAATTCTAGTATTTCAAGATTTTTGTTGTTAATTGTCAGTTTGCATGCTGTCGTATCGTGTTTGTTTTGAGTATTTTAGTCAATACAGTTCCGTTTTAAAAGTATTGGATTAGTTATGTGTTTTCTGCAAAATGAATGTAATGATAAAGTGTGCGCACGGGAAAACGAATCCATGTGAAGCAGACGGAGAGAAAAAATAAAGAGGGAAAACGTTATTTTTCAAAGTAACCAAAGGCATTATGCTGGGTTTTGGTGTATATAGGTAAAAAACGATCATAACATTGGCCCTATAAGAATGGAGGGTATAGTATGGCGAACATTAGTGCCGAATAAAGAGGAAGTGTCATATATTGTAAGCATCGATTACGATTTTTTATAGGGTTTTTGTATGGCGTTCATCTTAAACACCACACAAAAATCACATTTATAATTTTGTTTAACATGTATATTAGAGAGGGTAACATGGGATGTAGGGTAAGACGACATTTTCTTAAAATTCATTTTGTACAGGCACCCATTTGACGGTGGACGAAAAAAATGTTATAGTGTTCGATCACGACATCCATATTCGTCAGTATTTTCACGGTTCAACAAGGTGCGCGGTAAAGGCGGTTACTGTCGTCAAAGTATTAAAATTCGGTGTTGAACGAATGCAACATTTTTCATACTAAAATAAGCATAACATTAAGATCCTTATTTTAAATGCTTGGAAAACCATATTAAATCTGCCGAAATGTTATAATTTGTGAGTTAGAATTATCATTCCAGCAGCATTTTAATAAATTAGGCTAAAATATTTTACACAGTTTGATTTTGTCTCATAAAATTAGTTCAGGTTTTGTACACAAAACTAAGTAATGTTTCTACGAAAAACAGGTAGAGGTGAATATGGTTTAAACTAGGAATAAAATCAGCAAAAATATACGTTTTCAAATTTTATATAAAAAGTTTATACGTGGCAAAGAAACTAACACAGCCGAGTGATGAATACTCGCATAACTTAAATACAATACTGGACAAGGTTTCACAGCATAGTAGTATGTGCCTATACATGCGCAGAAGGGTTTGTTTGTTGTGGTTTACAATATTTTATACACAAGGAAAAAAGGGAGTTGATCTAATGACCCAAAAGTCGGCCAAGAATTTTAGCTCGAAAAGCAACACAATTTGATTACTACGCAGCAATGAACTGGCTTTTTTACCTCATATCTGTTCTGTTAGCAGCTCGTGCGACAGGTAAATTGTATTTTGTTGTGTTTGCATGACTTTTGAAAGAATGGTATTGTTATTTAAACCTTGTATTGGCATATAGGGACATTGTGTTTTGTATGTGACACGGCGAAAAGTAACGAACATTGTACGCGGATAGGAAGAATTCGACGATGTGCCAGCGATCAGGTATGAGGTCATTTAACTGTATATGCCTATATTTAAAATTTTATTTTAAAAATTCATTCGCAAAAAGCATACCCAAGCTCTAAAGCTCGATATACAACGTATTTACAAAATTGCATATTAGTGTCTTGGTAAAGAATCTCCCTTCCATATAAGTTATTTGCTAACCAATAACTTCTCAGCAAACCAACAACCTCTAACACTTCCCACCAGCAGCCTAATCAGTATCGTACCAGAAGATTCTTCACTGGTGCCTATAGTGTAGTAACGTAAAAAGTAATTTCAGATGTGCCAAAACGAAGCCCGCACAACAGATAGAGGAGTTCGTATATGGAAACGCTGTAAACAAAAGCTTGCGTGTGAAAACAACTATCGTCAGGTATACGTTTATTGTGGTTCTATTTTAATATGTGGTGTTTCTATAACTGCAGGGTAGTATAGTTGGTTGGGGTTCGATGGTCTATAATACATTAACATTCTTTTTTTTTTCATTTGGTACAAAACAAAGAGTATTTACTGAATTATACAAAAGTGCCCTTATGACCATACAATAATATCGTCGTCTGTTATGAATGAATGAATGAATGAAATTTATTTCGTCTCTTCGGTCACGATAACGAAGAACAAGAGAGTTGATAAAAAGCGAAAAGACGGGTAGTAACGGTAAAACAACAGTTGTTAAAACACGCTTGTTGATAAAAAAGAAAGAAATAATGTTTTGGATAAAAGGCGTGACCGTTACACCCTACAGACAATAATATCCCATATTTCCTCACCATATATATAGATAGTATGGGCCAAGAGCAACCACTATACTGTATGTCTATATTCAATGTGATAACGAAAAAGAGTTTCACCAAAACTAATGAACAAATTTAAGGTTTTTAGTTTTCCTATCAATATAGAACGTTCAATGCAACCCTTCAGAATTGGGATCAATCTGCAGATGTTGTTGTAATACTGACCGATGCAACTTAAAGTTACTGTACTGCCATGAAAAAAGTAATTGCTTATCCTACGTCGTCTTATATTTAAATTTTAACATTTGATGCTTAGATTTACATGTATCCATGAAATATACAGTAGGGTGGGGAAAGATGGGACACATTTTAACTCTGCTTTCTCGTCCCATTTAGCAGTTAACAAAGAACAATCAAACATTTATAAATCTTTATCTTCACGGCTCCCATAGACCGTTGTTAATTATTTAAAACACGATCAGGATATCTGGATATTATGTGCTAAAGATGTCCCATCTTCCCCCACCCTACTATATATTTTTAATAATGCCTTTTATTGGAATAAATATTTACATACTGTTTGGTGCATGCGCCTACTGTTTATCTAAAGAACTTGTATTTTATTGGTAGTATATTCCATACTGTATATCTATACGAAAGTTTGTATAGCCCGCGATTTTCTTATTACAATGTATTTACTATAAAATTAGACGATAAAAGAGAATCAAAACATATACAGTAGTGTGGGAGAAGATGGGACACCTTTAACACATAATATCCAAATATCCCAATCGTGTTTTAAACGATTAACAACGGTCTATGGAAGTCGTGAGGATATAGTTTTATAATTTTTTGAATGTTCTTCGTTTACTACCAAATTGGACGAGAAAATAGAATCAAAAGATGTCCCATCTTCCCCAACCCTACTATATCAACTTACCACATCTATTATTTTCAGTTATTTCAAACACAGTGTATATTTTTCAGTTATCGAACAATTTCCTGAAAGAATTCTTCTTTGTCCTCCATTGGAGCCGCCTGATAACGGAAGCGTAATTTGCCCCAACAAGAATAATGTTAGTTATATCGGCGTTGGTACGACATGCACTTTCGATTGCGATCCGGGTAAGACACAGTCGTGATATGTTTGGGCAATCTGTTGAATTTGGGCAGGATGCTATTCCGCATGCTGCGCAATAAAGCGGCGCACAAAAGGTCGGACTAAATACAATGGGGGAGACCTATATACGGAGAAATATATTATTTATAAATTTTTGCATATTTTCCGGAAAACGAGTCGTTATAACGCGGGTGTTCTGTTTTTATACACCTCGTATCACCTTATATATGAAATACCCTGTATGTAGCTTTGTACGCGGGATTGCTTTTTTAAGGAGTTTTTTTTATATTTTGATGTATATGTCTGAAAATTAAGACAAGCTATAAAGGCCACTGGGTTGGAGAAACTGCCGTTAAAAGTCCAAAGACATACGCACCCATAATGGTATATATACCATTTTATATACCAGTGGCGCCGATTCCTGTACATACCCATTCACTTATGGCGCTATGGGTTTTGGCAAGACACTTAATCGTCATTATTTCCACCCAGTAATCTTTGGAATGTACGAATTGTTAATCATATAACACAAAAGAAAAAATCAATATCACATATAAAGTTACATATACGTGGTAACAACGGGCACGGTTACCCATGCGTGGTCAACTAAACGAACGTTTTGTAAAGACAATTTAAAAAATGTTTTAAAAAAGTGCGGTGGGCAGTCGGCCATTTTTGGGCGCATTTTGTTTCTGACTGCGCCACTGAGTCTGTGTATTACAAATGCTTTTATAAAACATCTTCACAGGGTATGATGTAATCGGACCATCAAGCAGCAGATGTACCAAACTTCCGCACCAAAACGTTGCTCGTTTTGACAAGGAGCCACCAATGTGTTTAAGTAAGCATGTAGTTTTAACGTATATAGTATATAAGTTAGGGGAAGATGTGACACTTTTTCATTATATTTTTCGTCCCATTTGGTAGTAAACAAAAGCACATTTTAAGATTTATAAATCCACATTCTCACGGCTCTCATTGACTGTTGGTAACTGTTTAAAACGCGAACAGGAGATTTTGATATTATGTGCTAAAGGTGTTCCGTCTTACCCCACACTACTATATGATGTGCTGAATATTATACCTTTAATACAATAAAGGTTTGAAAATGAAATTAACTAGTCATGAAGTAAATCTGTATACCACTATCTTAGAACACGAGTGTGCAATACAACATACTGAATTGGAAGGTGGTAACGTTTCATGTAACGACAGCAACATGATTGGAAGTATATGTCGATTCGTCTGTGAGGCTGGGTACGTTTTGTCCGGTTCCAATCTTTTAACATGTGGTAAGTTATGTGTACCATATTACTATTGATTGTATACCATCTAGTTAAAAGTGCTTATAAACCGACTTCTAATTTTCTATATTTCAATTACTTTGCACAGAGCCAAATAGATTCTGGTCTACAGTAGCACCTACATGTCAACTAATCGTGTGTCCAGCTCACATCGACTCAGCGAATGGTCTTGCTGAATGTACGGACGAAAATCGACCAGGAAGTCAATGCAGGTGAAAATAAAACTTATTTCTTATTCCGTACGAAACAGCTGCTTTTTCGGGTAATTGTTTAAAGGTAGGTGTTACCGAAAGTTACAAAATACGCAGCAAACTCGAGTCCAATTAATGGTATAGTAGGGTAGGGGGGAGGTGGGGCAGCTTTATTCTATTTTCTCCACCTATTTGGTAGCAAACAAAGAACATAGAACACAGGAATTAGAAAACTGTATCCTCACTATATAGGATCGTAAATTGTTCAAAAATTGTTACTTATATATTGTGTGTAAGGGTATACGTACTACACAGTACTGTGGGGAAAGAAGGGCCTCTTTAGCATATAATATCCAAACATAATTATCGTATTTTAAACAACAAAACAGGGGTCTATGGAGGTAGTAGGGCTACGGTTTTGTAATTGTTTAAATGATTTTTGTTTACTATCAATGCGACGAGAAAATAAAATGAAAAGGTGTCCCAATTTCCCCTCCCCACTATATTTATACAAAATTATATATAATTCGCCAATTAGTCTACTAGCATTCTCAGTTCTTTAAGACTTATGTTAATTTGCAACGGGAATCGTCCAATAACACTTAGGTCCAAGGAACTTACCACTATTACTGTTATAGGTTTTTGTGCAACCAAGGATATGCTTTGTCTAATAACTCGACACTGAATTGTTCTTTTACCAACGAAACAAATGCAGAATGGGACAAACCTGCACCAATATGCGAAGGTAAATTTATTCACCACATAAATCCAAAAATAACACTGTTGTAATTCATAAAAAAAAATTATACTTTCTCCCGTCCCACTATCCCACTCAGTAGCAGACCCGTGCGTGCTGTCACGTTTTAGCGGTTAATCTTGTCTTGGGGGCAAAACGGCAGTTTGCTGAAAATCAAGTTTCTTCGGAAATTTATCCCATAAACAGTGTTGTGTATATAAAATACCCTCGTGCCATCCAGTATGATACAGCACACGAAGTTTTTAGACAAATATTTCCGCAATTTTGTTATCAATCATATATAAGGGTGGGGAAAGATGGGACACCATTAACACAAAATATCTAAATATCCTGATCGTGTTTTAAACAATTAACAACGGTCTATTAGAGTCGTGAGGATACGGTTTTATAATTCTTCGAATTTTTTTCACTACTACCAAATATGACGAGAAAATAGAATGATAAGGTGTCCCATCTCCCCCTACCCTACTATATATATGCACATTTTTGGACGAGTGTGCAGTAAACGATATATACATTTTGACTTTAATTTAACAAGCGAGGCATTAACTATAAAGTTCACTGTTTCAGAAATTTTATGCACGGAACTGGGCCAAATAAACAACGGGCAGTTCTCATGTTCGAATTCGAACCATTTTAACTCAACATGCTCTCTCGAGTGCAACGCAGATCAAGATTATTTTCCATCTCCGAGAAACACCGAGTTCGTGTGTATAGATGGGGTGTGGGACGCACCAAGACCTTGCTGCACGAGTAAGCCTGTTATAAATCACAGAGTGTAAAGCTGCATTTGCGCGGGCCATGTCTTATAATGATAATATTATAGTAGGTTGATGAAAGACTGAATATTGCCAAATATTTTCAAATTAAGATTATATAATAACCCCTGAGGTAAAAATTATTAATTTAAAAACAAGTTCTTTATATAGTTTGATAATAAAAAACCCACTGCACAACAACAAAGTGGGGTTAGACGAAACGCTTTTTCATACCATTGTTATTCTGCAATTTGTATAGTTAACCTACCGAAATTACTAGCCTGTGCCAGTTTCTTTCCCGCGTAAACATTGTACGTATAATTTGATTTTTAAAACGGTACTTTTTTTCTGTTTTCGTACCACATTTTCCCAAAAATGAAAGTAATTTCATGAGAAAAAATCAAACTCTGCGAAATATTTTATCCTCTTTTATTTAACTATACGCTGTTGGATTGATGACTTAAACTCCAATTCGGCGAGCATTTCAAAATGAGCACCATAAAATTATGCATTTTTCAGGCATTGAAAAATGTTCTATTCGTTCCACAACAAATTTTAAACCTAACAACAATAATCGCCTCCGCCGAGCACTTTGTTGGACCTTGAGAATATTGTCAAATAATACACTGTAATGTTTTTCGCTATATATTATATATTCTACCTTTTTAATCTAGTTGTATATTACAAGGGAACTGTCCTCCGTACACAAAGATGGACTTGGTTCTCGTTCTTGATTCGTCTTCATCGGTAGGAAAAGAAAATTGGAAATCTATGATGGGATTTGCAGAAACCGTGATAAAGTAATACCATACAACTGTATATAGCCTCGGCTTTAATTCTTGTTTTTAATGTTTTGTTTTTGTGCATGGCAACTTGAACAAGCTATATTATAAGCGACCACCGAGTTATGGCAAAGTACTTTAAGTGATGTCCTAAAGGATACACATTTTTGCAAACTAATTTTAGATTTGAATATCAACTAAAATAAGGGTCCACAAAAAGGGTTGGGAAACGCTGGTCTAACTCCTGAGCCAATGCTGCGGCAGAAAATTAAAAGCATTGGCCAACTACTATCTTTAAACTAGCAAAGTTAAACATCTAAATGTTGTCTTTGTCACAACTTATTGTTTCTGGACTTTAGTTCCTTCGTTGTTGGTAGCAACCTTACAAGGGTATCTGTAATTCGGTACAACGGAAAAGTCGACAATGCTACTCAGATACTTTTCAACGACTTTTTGGACGACCAAGAGGGTTTATTGAACAAACTAAGAACTCTCCCCTATCGTGGATCTGGTAAACCTTTTACTTCATTCTTTTACTTGGACGTTTCCCGAACTTTAATCGTTATACAGCATATGCCTGGAATAAGATGGGATACCGTAATCAACTGAATGTCAGATTTCATGATCGTGTTTTTAACAATTTACATCTTTAAAAGTCCCTGCTGAGGTTCGGTTATATAATTTTGTAAATACTTTTTGTGTACTACCAAATTGGACGAAATATTAATGAAAACATGTCTCATGTTATACCACTCTACTACATGTCTGTCGGTTATATCCTGTGAGACTTATGTGGACAGTCGTGGTATATAAATAAGTGCCGTGAAAGTACATATTACTAAAATATGTGTTGTTGTTCTTTACCATATTATATCTCATTTTGCAGGCACTAAAACCGGACAGGCGCTGAGGTATGCCAAGAGGGAACTTTTAAAGGAAAGTAATGGGAATCGAAAAGAAGTCACCGACGTTGTGGTTGTCATTACAGATGGTCGTTCGCATGATAAAGTCGCTGGGCCATCACGGGCGTTAAGGAATGACGGGGCTTTGGTTAGTCTATACTTAGAACGGAGTCAATACTGATATGTTTATAAGCTACATACCAACATAATAATTACCGCACTCGTTGTTACTTAAAGTCCAACTGTGTGTCTAAAATAATAATAAAGCAAAAGCGCTGACTATTGCAATGGGTTTGGACGAACTTGTTGGTCATTGTTTTCGTTTTACTTTTTTTGGGAACGCGTAGGATCGCTTAAATTTACCTTTTCAAACATTTTTCATGCAAAAAATATAAAATTACTACTATTTAAAGTTTAATTTCTTAAAAGTTATTTTCAAGGTAACTTGCTTTTTTAGAGAGTTTTGTCTATAGCCATAAGCCTTTATGACGTCATAAATTTTAGATCTACGTCATCGGCGTCGAGCCTGACAATGGAAATGTACTGGACGAAGAACATTTAATTGACGTATCTGGAAGTGCCACACGTGTCATTAGAGTGACGTCCGGTTTCAGCGGACTGACTAATACGTTCCAAGCCGACCTCACAGAGCATATTTGCGGGAATCTGTGCTCTGACGGAGATTCGATTACTGGGAGATTCCTAGAAAGATTTTCGACTTCCCGAAAAACTTATTAATATTTTTCTGATAATCTTTTGTCGTACTAATTACTCTTCGTATTCTTGCCAAATAAATACCCTAAACAATGCTATTAAAGGTGCAGTGTGTTTTGCAACCTGACTTCAGATGTTCTTTATTTCGATAGAGGTTTGCATTATTCACACCCCAAGTCTCACCACATACACCCAATTTGACTTTGTTTTACTTTTCTTTGGTAGTTTAAAAATTAGAAACGTTTACAGTTCAGTATAGCCCACTTTCTCAGAGAAAAAAAGTTTTCTCTGCTATTTTTTTATTCAATTCTTTAAAACTGTTTCGTTTTTTAAAACTTTGGTTGGTATAGATCACATTTGAGCACTTCTATCCGTATGCAGTTTTTAATTTTCGCGGGTATGTAACTTTTTATATAAAACCCTAACAATAGCTTCCAAATGACTAAAATTTTTGCAACTTTTAACGTGGCAGGTACAAAAAATAAAAAAGCTAAAAATTATTTTAAAATTATTTGGAACACAAACGACAATCTTACCACTTATGTATAAGTTGGTCAAGTTTCAAGATTAAGTTCGCCTCCGTATTTACTTTATCCTACTCCATATAACGTTATGTCATCAACTCGGTTTATCAGACAAACAAACGACAAGCTGTGTCAGTCTACAGACGTGACGTTTTGGAAGGTACCACGAACAACTAAAATACGGCCTACTATAGGTAATAGTAGAGGTGGAGGTACTAGTATAGGCCTTGTATTATACTTTTATTATTTAACAACGACTCTAAGAAATGTATTCACACAGACGAGGAGTTGCACACAACAGTTGGAAGTTTGGCGATTCAAAAATAGGCGGTTAAAGAATAGGGGGTTTTTAAAATTCTTGAAATTTTTGATTAATATTAATTATTATGAATATATGTAGCCTACACAAAGTGTAATATATTGTAGGCTTTAAAAATCAAGTTTAAACGTTCTTTCTCTTGTAACAGGGCTACAGTTTTTAACATGTTGCCTACAGTATGTTATTGTATGAAGAATTGGTATTAATTTTTAAACAACTATGGGTCGGTTACATCGAACATACTGTATCTTACAGACACATATACACCTAATAAATGATAATAACTCGCAATAACTTTAATAAATTCCGCGAATCTGACCTGGATCTGGTGATCATTGAGTTAAACGATTCTTGTGTAATGAAATACAGTAATATTCTGCCTGTACGAAAATGTAACGTACAAAAATCAAGTCTGCGCCTGTATCAAATTATTTCCATTTAAGTAGGGATGTACTACTCTTATAGCTTATTAGCATTTATCACTTCGTTAGTTATTTCTGGTTTGTTTTTGACCGTTGTGGAAAAATGGTTGAATAATGTTATTCTAATTACTAATTACTCATTAGAGCTTTGCTGTCTTGTAAATTAAAATATCTCGCTTTATTCCCGCCAATCGGGTGTTTCCCCAGCAATTTCAAAACAACTTCGAGTTTGATGTTGTAGGCACCAATTTATATAACTTGGCTTTTTAAGTAAAAGACAATTATCTAAATAAACCAAATGCTTTAATATGGATGGACCAGATGCAGTTATCGACTGCTTGGTGAATGTGTGCGACAAGGTGCAAGACTTTATTGCTGAAATTGAGGAAAATAAGTTCAACCTTGTTAACTGGACCAATCAGTTAAGAGACTCGTAAGTTTCAGTTACAAGTATTCTTTAATGTTTTTTCAGTAATGCATGACCTAGCTTAAGTCGCTGCTCTACCAGACTGGAAAATATGTCGTTTGCGCAGGATAAAACGGAGATTAAAGGATAAATCCTCCGCACAGAATTTTCAAAATTGGTCAAAAATCCGCGCAAGTTTCAAGATTTTACTAGCAATCCGTGCAAAAATATAATAAGGCACATAAAATATCGCTGCAAGACTGGATAACTTTTCCTGTTTGTAAATGCGCTTGGATAAGGTTGAAAACAAGCTGCCTTTTTCTTACTTTTTTCACGATTATGACGTCCGTCTTTGTGTGTTTGTGACGTTATCTGATACACTCTCTTTCTTTCGCGAGTCCCGTTTACTATTGTAGTCAATGGAATCCTAATATGTTTACTGCTGTATATTTACGATGTTTTTCTCAGCCAAGCAGCATGTTTATTACGAAATAGTAGGGATTCACACGTGGATTCATTGCATCATAATAGCGATTGTTTGACCTGACAATTAATTACGACACAATGGCAATTCACATGTTGATTATTGCGTCATAATAGCAATTGTCCCCTTGATTATTTAGTCTGCAGGTGCTTAAAAACAGGTTGGATATTTGCTTTTTCACGAATGCGCGTAAGTATAAAAAAAAATAAAATAAATAGGTTTGCAAAAATACTTTGTACCTGCTCAAAGCAACGCTTCTAAAAAAGAGCTGAGAACCACTGTAGTAAGGAATATAGCATAAAACGACACGCTCTACGTAACTTGTGTGAATTAATACAATGCTTATGATAATCTCTAAAAGATTATTTGCCATCGTTTAGTGTGAACTTAATTTGGTGCTCGCGTACCACCTGGGAGACCTTTGCGTACTACAGTTCGGGAGCCACTTGTTTATAAGTTAAAATTATCTCCTTCAGCATATACCCACGTTGGCCGACTGCGTCACAAACACACAAAGACCTACGTCATATTCGCTGCGTAAGAGAACATAAGATAAAGGTAGTAAGTCCTTTAACCTCAGCCGTTTAGTTTCTACTGTATTTATTTGGTTTAGTACTTTTAATACTTTAACAATTAAGTTTGAAGAATCAGACAATCCGCGCAAAAAATTTCTCATCCGCGCAATTACGATCTACAAAAAAATTCTCCGCGCAGTTTGCAAACTTTCCAATCTGGCTGCTCTATAGACAATGATTATTGCGTAATTGCGTCCCAAGTGTTTCATGGCACTACAGCTGGCCACCCCATCAGTAAAGCGAAACTCGGCCTATAACCCAAATAACAGTAAGCATTTTAAACAAATAATATTTTTTAACAGAACTGACAAGATACTTTCCAATCTCTCACAAAACCTTGACGAATTACGAACAACACTAAAATCTCAATGGGTAAAAAAAGGTGAAAAACAAACCCAAAATTCTACAACCTTAAACCAGATTGAGGATTGTAATGCAAATCAAATTCTCTCTACACCTAAATCAAAACAAGAAAAAAGAACTTTCAAATTTAAGTCGGTAAAAAAGTCTCCATCTTTAACTCCAGGAAAATGGTCAATAAAAGATATAAATGATTTTGATTTTGAAAGTTTAATTCAGGAAGAAGAAGATTTGAAGCAGGTATTTTCTTTGGAATTTGGTTGGGTAGTTCTGATTTATTTGTGAGTGCAAAAATAGATCCATCGGTTTTTAACTATAAAAATCAAGGGCTGTATTAAATTCTGTGAATGTGACCTTGACTTGGAGCTCATCAATTAGGTCGAAGGTTGTTTCTTATGTAAAAAAAACATAATAAAAACTTGGTGCTACGAAAATGTAACAGACAAAAATTAAGTGCAACCAATTGCATAATGGAAGATATATTATACTCAACCTAAATGGCATTGCCAGTCTCTTATTCAGTAAAAATAAAATTTAAATAGAAAGAGACTTATCTCTTTAACTCCTTCTGTGTACGTTCCTGGTTAATTGAGTTTCGGTTTCCTTCAGGAAACAGAAAAGCCTGTGATGAGAAAAGACAAAGTTGAAGATCTGTTTGGGGATGAAGTTGATTTTGATTTAGAAGATATTGATGTAAGTATTTACAGATTGTATGTATGTATATAACTTATTTATCACAACCCATTAGTAGGGATGCACATTACAGAATTTCGAATCCAGGAGATTCGAATCCTTTTGTATTCGAATCTAATTAGAGGATTTCAGGACGCAAAACCTACCCAATTCATAAAGCAAAACCTACCCAATAAATTTGTTGATCATTTTACAGCTTATGGTCCAACAAGGCTGCTATTAAAGAGTCAATAAACCGACTTATGTTGGTAAAATTATTTTTTCCTATAAATATAAAAAGATTCGAAATTCTAGATTCGGAATTCTAGATTCGAAATAAAGTATTCTAGGATATCCTAGAATACCTAATTATTCTGTAATGCAATGGCGCTAGCCATGTACTTGTCGCAAGCTGTTTTAAGTATAAAACAACATATGGGTTGACTTCTATTTCAAGTTTTAATAAACAGTCTCCACCGTAAACATAGACTATTCAGTTTGCTTTTTTCTGGATTGTTGATAATGAACACATCAAATGATATTATGACACAAATAACCAACGTGTGAATCACCACTATGTCGTAACAAAGCATTATGCGTGGTTGAGGAAAACATTATTAATCTTTTTGTGTGGCGGATGTGGTTGGATTTAATTAACTACTGTACCAGCCAGTTGCAGAAGATGCTTGCTACATATTTCAGAACCAACTTTAGCTGCTCAGAAAAGTAAAACGACATCTAATGGTTAACCCACAGGACAGGCAAAACCTAAATTGTGAATCGCCCAAAAACGATTAACAAACGGTTTTAATATATTAAAAACTCCACAAATACTAGATCTGTATAAGAATGAAATGTATGTAATAATCAACAGCACTAATGTTTTTCGAGGTATCATTAATGTTCGTATGCATATCGTACGATCAACGTTTTTTAACAAACGGCGAACGAGTAAGTGACTGCTTGATTTCGCCAGTTTCATAACCATATTGATTAATAGGAAGCAGTTTTGGTTCACGTTAATGTCGCCATTATAATTAACGCTACCATGGAATGAAAAGCATAATCATGTTTTGGCGCGAGTAAAGAAAACTTGCGTATGCCGTATTTTCCTAATTTCCGTTAGACGAATGACGTCATAATAAAAGTGGCCTCTTCTGCAATTTAAAAAAAATCGGCGCTTATGCGTGTAGGGTGTAACGGAACGGTCACACCTTTTTTCCAAACATTTTTTTTTTTAACCATAAGCAGGTTTTAACAAGAGTTGTTTTAGTTTACTACCTGTCTTTTTTCGCTTTTGTAAACTTTCTTGATCTTCGTTAAATTTTTAGAAAATTGAAGAAATGTACGTGGGAAGCTTAGAAAGCAAACCTTCTCCGGGATTTAGTTCTTCTTACGAGAAAAAATCAGTGAGTGCAGTTTTTCAATATATATATATATATTTATTATATTCTTGTATACATAGCTTTAAATGAATAAACGTAACTTTAATAATTTATTTACCACCGTGTAGTGGTGCAACAATAGATGACTCTAAGTTAGAGGTCATTACAAAGCAAGTTTTATATCAAAAATAATGTCTTTGTATGTATTGTATTATCAAACTTCCTTTTGTTGCAACATGTTGTTTTTAAGGTTATACATTTATATTCATAATAAATGGTTTTAGCAAGTTTTGGCACAATTTAAATAAAAGTTAACTTTGAATATATGACGCATCTAGTTATAAGTGAGGTGTCACGTATATATATATATATATAATGGATTTTGTTGGCGTCATCAATACAAAAAATTCTTTCATATGTGTAGTAAATTAACCAGGAATCACTTAGCAATAGATTCTTTATTAATGTTTTGCCTAAAAGCATGAACTACACACAAATATAACTTGTCTTCTTAATTTCAAATTTGATAAACAGAGTTCTGGTAAAGTGTAATGCTTCACAAACACAATACCTGGTTCGTAAAATTTAATGTTGCAATACATTGAACACAACACTATAAGTCATTTTTTTGCATTATTTTTTTAAACCTTAGCATTCTTGAACGAAAATTAATGAACAACTGTATAGATTTATCACATTTTATCTTTTTGTTAAAACCCCCTGACTGTACATTTTAAGAATCAATTCTGTTTTGCATTTTTGTTGTAAGTTATTTATTTATTTATTTTATTTTTTTTTAGCTTTATTATATACGTGGGTGAGGTCCTAGATTATGGATTGCCATTGTTGCCTCATAACCCCCTAAGTAGTAATTAAAACAAGCTCTTTATAAAAATTAAGAAGGAACTTTATTGTTTTCAGTCACCAGATTGTTACATAATACCAGCAGACTATGGTTCTTGTTCAATAGCCGACAATGACTTCGATAATATTGAAGATTCTAAATCATCGGATTTAGATACAAGTACCACACTGGATGATCCAAAATATATCGCTCCTGAAAAACAATACACAGATGTATTGAAGGAATATTTCGGACATTCTAAATTCCGCCCGTAAGTCTTGTTTGTTTTTATAATAAAAAAAAATTTGATTACAAAATCATGATTCACACATGCCATGGTAAAGTTCGCTGCATTTTATGTTTTTTGGTAATTTTGTTTTACATTTTTTTGACTACTTTTTCCAGAATGCAATGGAAAATCATCAACACTGCACTGAATGATGGGAGAGACCAATGTGTGGTCATGGCTACCGGTATGTTACATTAAAATCCATGTTGCTTTCATTTGCAAACTTTGGGAAATACTGATTATTAAAACATCTTCTGATAGGCGACAGTACATAATGTATTACAGTTGACAAGAATATACAAAAAAAATTTTGCGCACTATTTTAAAACGAAAAAAATTTTCTGCCAAATTGTTGGAGTAACTTTGTTTAGACTGCACACATACATTTTTGAGTAAAGAACAATCGTTTCTTTATTGAAAACATTGACTTGATAAAAAAATATGTCAAAGTTAAAACATTTGTTGCGCATGCTGTGAATATTGTATCTCTGGTGCATGAGGGTATTTGGTATTACATATATATCAGCCTGTTAAAACTTTGAACTATTTCAGGTTATGGAAAAAGTTTGTGTTACCAATACCCCCCTGTGTACCTGGAGAGTACAGCAATATGTATATCACCTTTGATTTCTCTAATGGAGGACCAAGTACTTAAGCTTCATACCAGCAACATCCCTGCAGCTTTCCTTGGATCAGCGCAAAAGAATAAACAGGAGACATATAGGGATATGATGGGGTAAGGCAGCGGTTACAGTTGGCACTAGCATCCCTTTGGGGACCTTTGCGACCAGAAAGCGGGCACTAACTATAAACTGGGCAACAGGGAGTTGCTAGCCAAACACTGGGCATGAAAAGCTTAAAATAAATGGGAATAGTTGTATTAAGATATGCCAGTGAAGGTGTAAAATTGTTGTAGGAGTAAGGGAAATGCATTTCACACCCCATTAAAATAAAGTTTGTCTGCGGCTGCAAGAGGCTATTGACTTTAAAACCAGAGTCATATTTCCTATTATTGTTGGACTTTAAGTTGTGTAAAATGTTAAAATAACTTGGTTTTGCTTTTGTTTGTCAGGAGGCTTTTGATATGTTTATTGTCCAAGGAGGGATGTAGAATGAAAATTGTTGTATATGAATCTTTTTGTAGTTTTATGATTTTTGCTTTATTAGTGGAAAATTTCGTGTTGTTTACATCACACCTGAATATGCTGAGTCATGCTCGGATGTTTTGGAGGAACTCAACCGTAACGTTGGAATTTCATTGATCGCGATTGACGAAGCCCATTGTGTGTCACAATGGGGTCATGATTTTAGAGCTGCTTATCGTAATCTTGGCCGACTGAAAACTATTTTACCGAAAGTAAAAATTTACCCATAACTAATATTTATATATATATGTATGAGTATGATATATATATGTAAACAATTTTGCATATATATATATATATTGTAACAATTTTGCAATCATTTTTTAGTAAAAATCAGTTTTAATTGCTTATTTTCCTTTGAATTTGTGTTTTTTTTTTTGACCGAGTTTGTATTTGGTGACTGAATTTTGCTTTAAAATTGTCCTGGGGTGGACAGGTGGTATTCTTGTCTATTGACTGGACTAGTCGCCACTAAATTATTTTTTACTTCTTTTATCTACCCAACTAAAATTTAATCGGTAAATTGTGACCGATCCGGTAAATTGTGACGAACTTCTGTATTAAATAATGCATGGAAATTTAGTTGTTCAACTAAACATGAAAATACCTAGGCTAAACTTGAGTCAGTCAACAACAAAAAAACCTTAGTGATTTCCCAACCAACGAATTTTAGTTGGTAAATAAGGATATCACGGGTCATCTTTGTTGTGCCACAGGTACCCATCATAGCTTTGACAGCCACTGCCACCCCAGAAGTTCGAAAAGATATCTGCAATTCCCTGCACCTTAAGAATGCTCTGATTACATGTACAAGCTTTGACAGGTAATGTTATTCTATTCTGTAAAAATAGGATTCTATGGTGTGGCATACCATGGGACTTAAAGTCCAAAAGTGTACCATTACCGCAACAGGTATTACAAGATAAAAATTTATAGCAATTACTCCAGTAATTTCATACTAAATGTGTCTTTAGGCAAGACACCTAATGACAATTGCTCCAACCTAGTGGCCACTAATGGGTTGTCCAAATTGTTATAAAACTTAAAATTTAAAAATCAGCCAAAAATAATCACCCACAAAGCTACATACCTTGTAACTTGTAAGCAGCACAAGGTGTATGAATCCGTACATCCATGTTACAACGACTGTCATTACCCCTCCAAAAGAAATTGAAAAATTGTTAAAAAAGTTACATTCAATGCTACAACATCTCTTATTAGTTCTTTAAATTTGGTTTTATAATTTTTTTTTTTTAATTTCAGGGTGAATTTATATCTCGATGTATACAAGAAGTCGGGTGATCCAGCTGCAGACCTACGTGGGTTAATGAAGCAAAAAACTGTCCGAAATAAAACTGTTTATTCATTTGAGGGTCCGACTATTATCTACTGCCCAACAAAAAAGGTGAATTCACCAAAAGTACATTTCTTAGAGAGTAATATGTTGAGCACACCATATTTTATATTTCCACTTATGGAAGACTTTATCTTTTAAAATTCAAGTTAGATAGATCAATGAATAATACACCTGAATTAATTTTAAACTTATCTACGGTTGAGGTCCTACAGTGGACACGCGATAGGATTTAAGATTTAGGTCAGAGTTTGCTCATTACCCCAATATTCACGGTGTTACAACCCAGCAGGGACCACTGGAACAAAGACTGCAATAGGTCTTGCTTAAGGACACATGTCAGTGTTGATTATCGAACTGGGTATCCTTTTGGGTATATACCAGCCCCTAACCACAGCTTTTGACAAAAATACTGTACAATGCACGTTCTCATTCCTTCTTATGGCAGGACACTGCAAAGTTGGGACAAGCAGTAAAGAGCCTTGGAGTAAGGTGTCTAATCTACCACGCTGGTATATCTATGGAAAGGAGAAGTGAGGCACATCATAAGTTTGTTCGTGATGAGGTTGAGGTACAAAATTGTATTTTGTGGTATACAGCACTATTACATTACGGCATAAATCCATTTTTACCTTTGCTAGAACGCATTTTGTCACCCCTTATTCAAATGTTGGGGCAACATTTCACCCCATGCACCCCTAACATATCGCCTATGCGCACATGCATGTTGAGGATGTACAGTACATAATTTTAATGATTAAATGAATGTACCTTTTTACCCTTTTATGGCAGGGCAACGACAGTTGTTAAAACACGGGTGTTCTGTTTTATACACCTCGTATGCTTACAATTTGTATAACATTGTCAGTGATTTTTTTTGCCGACAAGTTCGATAACTCGATAGTGACCACTGGGTTTGAGCAATTTTTGTTAAATGTCAAATATTCTACTTATAGTGCATTGTGGCAACAGTTGCTTTTGGTATGGGTATAGACAAACCTGATGTGCGAAAAATAATCCACTATGGTGCGCCAAAGGACATCGAGAGCTACTACCAGGTGAGTGTTGTTGCTTCACTAAAATTGAACATACCATTGAAATGTCTAAATTTGTCGAAATATGCTTAAATGTGACCAAAAAAATACTACCAAACAGTTTCAAACGACTTCTTTGAAATCAAACAGCTTCTTTCATTTTTCTTGGTATGCCTTTTTAAAGATATGCCTGACAATAGTCATTACCTGATCGAATAAACAGGTGGTTTCCAAACTTTTTTATCCTGTTCCGCAGAGCCATATGGCTGATATAAAAAATTAATTTCCCCTCTAAGGCAACTTACTAAGCTTAAAAAACTTTACAATCCTAAAACCAAATCCCCGGGTAGGAAACCCACTAGAATAAACTGTAACAAAATAAGCTCTTTGGTTTTTGTGGAATGAATTTTTATGATGAAATATGAAATTTGTAGGAAATAGGTCGTGCAGGCAGAGATGGCCTTCCTGCTACTTGTCATACTTTTTTCACATCCGGAGATTTCAACACTAATAGGTTTGCTGCTCAGTTTTCATAATAAATTTAACTATTTCTGTTTAAGTTAATTCAGTACTAACTGTTCATAAATGTTTGCCTTGCCTAAGATGAAAGATTTAAAAAATAGTCCATAAAAAAATTGCTATTATCTACATTCTATAAAAACAATCAGACAGCTTAGAAGCTATTAACATGCACAAGATCTCATATACAATTTTTAGATTTTTCCTGCGTGATATTTCTTCCGCCAAATTCAAAGACCACAAAGCTGGAATGATTCTTAAAATGGAGCAATACCTCACCACTACTAGCTGCAGGCGTAAAGCAGTTCTATCACATTTTGATAAACGGGCAGAGAGCAGCATCTTCGGTACTGAGAAGTGCTGTGATAACTGCAGGTCTAGGTGAGAAAAAAAATATTTTAAAGATATTCTATTTTACTGTGGTATTAAAAGTAATTGGTATCAAAGATAGGTTAAAGTTTTTTTTGTTGTTTTTTTTTTCTGGTAAAATGTTTGACTCTTTCAGTAGTTAAATTTTATTCAGTCATTAGACTAACTATTTTACCTATTACAGTTATTTTGGTAAAATTTGATACACAGGTGTAATTTGACTTTTATTTTTAAATTTTAACTTGTCAAAGGCAAGAAAACATCGGAATTAATGTATAAATGTAAAAATCATTGATATAGACTTCACACATATCGTATGCGTGTGTAGTAATACTTTAAACAGTAGGGTGGGGGAAGATAGGACAACTTTTAACTCTACTTTTTCATCCGATTTTGCAGTAAACAAAGACTTTTCAAACAATTATAAAACTATACTTTCTTGACTACTATAGACCTTTAATTGTTTAAAACACAATCAGGAGGATATTTGGATTTTATGTGTTTAATGTGTCCCATCTTCCCCCATCCTGCTATACATGTGTCTGTATGTTTATACAGTATTATTTCGGTATACTGTGCGTCTGTGCAGTGTAATGTGTATGACATAATAATATTCTGCCCTTTTTATTTTGAGATTTTATTGTCAGATCAAAGCAATTAAAAGGTATGGGCTTATCAGTAGAAAATGCGACACCAGTAGAAGAAGAGTTTGATTTTTCAAAGGAAGCACAACAACTTTTTGAAGCTGTTAAAATAACAGGCGAAAAATTTGGTCTAGGAATGCCAGTGGCTTTTATATGTGGATCTGTAAGTTAATTACCTAATTTTAATCTATCTTTATGCAAGTTGGCATAAATACTGAAGCTGTTTTTTAAAGGATAGGTGCAAATACATTTTCAGTTAAAAAAAACTACAGTTTAAAATGCAAAAAATGTTTATTAAAAAAACAAACAAGTTTAAACAGGACTGTTACTTTTAATTATCCAGTGTGCAACCCCTAAGGTAGTTACTTAAATAATTGCTGCCTGGTCCTTTCTACTTACTCCGTCGGAATTTATTCTCATTTGAAAGAGAAAGCAACTTCCTTTTAATTTCAGCAATAAAACAATACATCATCGTATTTGAAATTTTTAAGTGTTATTTTGTCAAAGTTTTTAAACATTTTTAGCTAATTTAGCCACTTTCCTACAGTTTTGTCCCCAATTATTGCTCTTAACTTCTTTTCCCACCAATGCAAAGTTGAGGTTTATTTGGTTTCTGGAGCTGTGGTTAAGCCTCATGCCTTTAGTACAAGGCAATTTCCCCTCACCCGAGGATAAATATGAAGTATTCTGTAATTTATTTACCCTCACGTGGCGGGACAACTACAGTCGTTATAACATGGGTTTTCTGATTCATCACCTCATGCCCCCTTACAAGTTACAAGTCTTACCACATAGACATATCTAACTTTGTTGTTTATAATTTTTTGAATTTTTGTTTTTTTTTATATATGGCAGTCATGGACATTTCATTAGTGACCACTGGGTTGGAGCATTTGTTGTTAAGTGTGTTTTCCAAGGACACATATGCCCACAATGGTAGAATAGCCTTGAAATTGTAACCTCTAGCTCTAGGTTAGAGGCAGGCATGCTAACCACACCATTTATTAATTAATTCATTATTTCAGAAAGGGAAAAAGATGTTTGATCGATTCACCCAGCACCCTAAGTTTGGCAGTGGGGGTAACCACAGCCAAAAATGGTGGCGAGCATTGGGGAAATCTTTACTAAATGAGCAATATCTCAAAGAAAAACAAATGAGAAAGGGATCATTTGGAGCAACTGTCGGTATGTTAACGAATAGAAGAAACAAATTGTAGGAATTTTTCAAGGTGTAAGCCTAACATAAAATCAAAATCTCCAAAATATAATTAACCACAAAGTTACAACTTTGTATCTGGTAAGCAGGTACGAGGTGTATGAAACAACACCCGTGTTATAAGGACTGTCCTTGCCTCGCCATACGAGGGTAAATAAATTACTTTCATTTATTAATTCATGTAAACTCATCGCAGAAATTGGTCCCAAGGGCCAGGAATGGATTGGTAAACGTCAGTTTTCTTCTAACTTGCCTCTTATGCTCGTTCCTACCATTGATCTTACAAATCGTGAGATGCGGACATCTAGTGGTCCATCCAATCCCACAGTCAGCACCACCGAGGGGGGTAAGACGTAAGTGGTTATATTGTCAGAAGACAGAGAATTTTACCTTTATTAAAAATAGAGGAAAAAGGAGAATTTTAATTGACAGTTATTTAAACAACTATGCTTATAGTTAAATTCATCTCGTCATAGGTTGAAAGAAGTCTTTAATTTCTATTTATTGTCTGATTTGGTGGAAAACAAAGAATATTTTCAAAAATTTAAATATAACCATATCCTCACAACTCTAAACAAACATTGTTAATTGTGAAATGTTATGTGCTAACCTTATCTATATTACCATACAGTACTATACTGCACATTGGGCAGTACACCCAGGTTTTTGTAGTTGAATATATAATCATTAATCACTCACATTTACTGCAATGGTTCCTGTGAATTAAGCCCTGATCTTGTGCAGTTGTGCTTATAGAGAAGAATATGTTTTTGTATTAAAATTCAGTCAGAATCTGGTGCTACGAAATATGAAACAGCAAAAAATCCGGTTCAACATTTTTATTAGAACAAGATACCATCTATGCCATTTAGAAGAAATGTATATCTATTTTATTATACAATTTATTGGACTTGATTTGATCTAATTTTGTAATACCACATCCTTTCGTATTTCTTTACACAAGAACTTTTACACAACGAATATTAGCATAAATCAACCCCTGGTTGCTATGGGTAATCTTACATATTATTTAGATTACTTCCACTTATTCCTGGTGCTGGTTCAATGTCTAAAGAGAAGCTTAACAAACTCACTCTTGGTCCTTACTTACCCACTAACCCCACTTTAAATGTGGTCAAGAAACCAACAACAGTGGACAAGCATAGTGGACCCCTTTATAGATTACTGTTGGCACTTAGAAACGAAATTGCACAAGTAAGAATATTCTATTTTTTCTAACTAAATGACGCTTTTGAATTATTTACTCTTGCCCGGTGGATAAGGACAGTACTCTTACGGGTGTTCTATTTTATACACCTCGTGTTCGCTTACAATATAACTTTGTGGGTGATTATTTTTGGGGGCTGACAATTTTGGACGACACATTAGTAACTACTGGGTTGGAGCGATTGTCGTTAAGTGTCTTGCCCAAGGACATGTATGCCCACAATTTTGGGTGATATTTTTTCTGTATAGCTGACAATTTAGACAGCCCATTAGTGACAATTAATTTGGGACAATTAAAGTTAAGTGTTTTGACCAAGAAAAGAATTAAATTAAAAATATTTTGATTCAAGGTGAGTAGGGGGTCTTGTCACACACCAGGGTACAAGAAATGTAGGCTAGAGTTTGCTCATTACCCATATAGGCATGACTATGCTAGATTTTTATTTGTCAAACAATGTAATATACTTTTCTAAAACTGAGACAATATATTACATGAAAGGTCACCCACAGTCTGTATTTGCTAGAGACCAATTTAATACTTGTTTTCAAGGCATTGTGTGTTCTAATAGAAAAACAAGTTGTTATGAACCTTCTTAATAGGTAACTTCATATGTGTTGTCTTTGGTAAACAATTCAAGCGTGGGGACCAAAGTGAACTTTAAACTAGCCACGTGAAGGACACTCGCCACATCGCATATACAGTTTATATATAACCTTGTATTATTGGCACATTTTTACTAATAATTCAATATCGGCTAATAAGATCTTTAGTATTTGGCGCAAATTTTGTAACACTGCTCAGGATATGGATATACCACCTCATCTGGTTGCCAACAACAAGGATTTACTGGAACTTTCCAAAGCTCGACCAAGCACAAAGGATCGTCTGTTGAGAGTAGATGGTATGTCGGTTGTAAAAGTCAAACGTATCGGAGAGCCAGTTCTTGTGGGTGGGTATTTAACTTTTTATGTATTTTTGCCACTTTTTTTACAATACTGTGTAATTTTAAATTTATGCAATTAAATTTGCCATCAATAGTTTTATACAGCAGTATATTATATACGACGAAAAGAAAAGGTTTACAAAATCTGTCTTCTGAGTAGTAATGACCTCCCACTGTAATGGTATTTCAAAAATTACACAGTACTATAAAATTTGTAATAATTTATTTACAAAGTCTAATTCCTGTACAGTAATCAACTCCTACTGTACGGAGCACGAGGCAAGTTTTGATAACTTTGATGATGAAGATGAAGATTTTCTTCCTCCATCTCAAGCAGCGAGGAAGAGGAATGACACAGGAGTTCCAACCAAGCCAATCACTGACACTGTCAGGACGACCTACAATCTTTTCCATGAACGTTGTTTAACATTGGTACAACAATGTTTTTATATCTTTTTTATTTAAATTATTTCTGCGTTTATTGATTGCTAATGTTTTAGCATTATTAAACTTTTGTTTTTTAAAGGATACAAGAACTCCTTATGTACAATAGCCCATATACAATAGATTGAAGTTTACTTAACTGTTTTTGTTTTAGGAAACTGTATATAAGGGATACAAAATATACACGTATGCAGCAAATTTAGAATTTTTGTAAAATTTTTTTTACACAGTCAATGTTTCGTTAAAATCAAGACTGAGTCTGCTCCCAATTGTGGATAAAGAAACATCGGTGTTTTCTTGCTAAATGATGCATGCATCTTCTCCCAATCTTCATAAATCAACACTGTGATTGCGTGTGTAGTACAAACAAGGTTACTTGAAACAACAGAAAATGTTGGTTGTTTTATCAAGGGCATGCTAAAAGAAATTGTTCTTGTGTATCTTTTACATCTTTTTTAAAATTGTTTAATTTTATTAAAACAGGAGGAAATTTCAAAGGAACGTGGCTTGCAGATCTCAACTCTTGGCACCCATCTTGGTGATGCTCTATCGGCTTGTTATCCCGTTTCATTTCGGCATCTTGGGATCACTGAGGACCTTATCAACCTCGTGGAGGACACAATACGAAAACCCCCAATTAACTCAGGTTTATATCTTATGATTATAACATAGACATTTTCTTGTGTTTTTATGTACTCCTGCTTATTGTCCAGTTGTAATATGAATGTCTTACTACAGGTCAGTCCTGTTTGGTACATTCCCATACCTCATACCCATTTTTCATCTATATTCTATAACATTTTTATTTTTTATACACAAAACTTGCATAAGGTGTTTTCATGCACCATGTTTTCATTGCCAAATAATAATTGATCATGTTATATTAATATAATACCCTTAGTCAAAAGTGGCAGTTAAATAAAACAAAATAAACCTTTCACTACATAAATCGACACTTTTACGAAAGTTTGTGCACACACTGTCAAAATATGTGCTAAACAACACTATTTTATTACAATTTTGTTCCAGATGTAAGTCGCTTGGTACCTGTTAAAGATAGGTTAGGGTCGTCTGTTGATTGGAGCCAGTTAAAAATAATTCGAACTTATCTCACCCATAAGTATGGCCTGGTAGCTGCAAACCAACCACCTGTTGCCACACCCAAACCTGCATCTCCGTAAGTATTCTATCAATGTAGAAATAGGAAATATAGTATTTTGGAAAAGGTCGCTGTACTCTTTGCATATTTGTTTATTTAAAGTAATCTTTGGCGCTACTGCCTTATTGTACAAATGTTAAAAATGACAATTGTGCAAGTTGTACTAAACCATATAATAAACAAAAATAGATTAACCATCTAACGGACGTCCGTACAAATTATCTGTTTGGAACATAAAAGCATAAACTGTGATATTTATAATACCTGTATCTATGACACATTTTTATATACAATATAGAATGACTTTGAGGAAAGTCACATATACCAAAGCAAAATATTCTGTAAATTAATACATACTATTTCCTGCCACCTTAATTCTGAGATAGTGTTGGTGTTTCCCATTACAAAAGTTCAAAAGCCGATATTTCCGGATATAGGTGACTGATATTGAATAACTTGGCATTGACAAAATCAGAATTTAATACACTTCAGTTTTTTCGTAAAACAAAAAAAGTGTTAACATGGCACTTCAAATTGAGGTTGCATTACTTTAATGATACAATAAGAATCTTGGCAGTTTGTAAATGTATATCTATACATGACGATTACCTTTTAATGATAAAATAGCGTAAGAAATTCATAATATTTATCTAATATTAATATCTCATTAAGTCTACTTATCGGAGTTTCCATGTTTTTTTTTTTATTTTAAGATGTTGGATTTGTCACCTATGCCCATACTTACGCTGGTTATGTATTCTGTGTACAAATAGTATCCAACAAATAGTATTTAATTCAGGGCACACACTGTAAAATCTAAAGGATTTCAACCACCAGTAAGAAACTCTAGTTACAACACACCTTCATCAAGGTATGCTATTAAAGTGAAAAAGTATATGTATTTATGTTTTAGTCTGTTCGGTCTTTAATCATCCTACCCCAATGTTTTATAATAGTGTAAAGGTGAGTATGAATACATCATGTCTTTTAAAAACCTTCATGTCGTACCTTGACACCATAAGAGCCACATGTGACTGCTATGTAAGAAAACCCATGTGATTGTTAGATTGTGCAAACATGACATGAATAGCATCTTCTTATGCATATAATATTTTAACTGCAGTTCCAATACCCAACAACCTGGACTGCTACAAATTTCATCAAAGCGTGACTTTTCCCGTTCCTTCCTTGAAACACCTGTACAGTTAGCATCCAACACTGGTTCGATCACTTTAACTGAAGATAGTCCCAGTACTTCAAATTACTTTGGCGAAAGATCTTCTACTGTAGGCTACTATTATATTATGTTTGTAACTCGATGGTAAATCGACAGTCACTATAACTGTTTGATACAACTCATGCTCACTTTTAAGTAACCACATCTGTAACTTTATGGGTTAATGTTTTTTTCCTGTATAGCGAACATTTAAGACAACTTATTATTAACTACTGGGTTGTAGCAATCTTGCCCAAAGACACATACGGGTTCCTGTAATTAGTGCATGTCCGCTATTTCCACTATGTCCGCTATGTCCGCACTATTCCCTACATACTTGCACTAATTAAAGGGACCGGACACATGTACCCACAATGGTAGCAGTGGCGAGCCTTGAGCCCATAACCTCTAGAGGCATTAAGCTTTTGCATTTTGTTTGTCCTATACATAGCTTTGTATTCATATTATTAAGTCATGGGTAGTACTTAATAATAAAATTTGAACCACTGTGTTTTATAATAGAAGAAAAGGAAACTGCCAGCTTGGGGAAAAGGCACAAGCAACAATGCAAAGAAGAAATTTACTTTCAAAAGAAAATCAAACAACTTTTTGTAGCTTGAAGCTACAATAAAATGGCTTTATCATTGTTTCTTCATTTATCTTTTCGCAATAAATTAAAAAACTGCCTTTGTTTAATTTTAGCAAGCTGCGTGTGTTTTGTGCTCAATTTTGTTTACTGCTGTCCATAATATGATCCTTATTTATTAAGAATGGGAAAGACACAGTGCCCTATTTATCTGACAGTGGCATTGATTCGTATATACTATGCAAACATTCATTATAAAGCGACTGGTGCTGGTTTATTAAAACATTTTTTTTTTTTTCGAAAACCGATTTGTCATTCTTGACTCTCTTTGGTGAGAACATCTTCGTACGAAATTTGAATATGTGAGACAGTTGGCTAAATATAATATTTATTCCGAAAACAGCTGGTCTGTCAACAGACTGCGTCTATTTCATCGCTTTTTAATATCAGAGCAGTGGGACGGTACACAAGGTAGAATTAGTTTGACGACGCTAACATGTTCGGGCACGAAAAGTTGGCGACAAACAACCAGCGTCACGCCCCGCGGCGCGCGTCTAGAGCTATTGGGGGGAAATTCTTACGCGCGAATTTTGATTCTTCGTTTTTCGCGCATTCGGCCGCTCCGCGTATACCCGCAAAGTCCATTTCCTACACCTGCTGCTGTGCAGATTTGAATGTGGGAAAAGTCGAAAATCAGCACCATAGGAGGTTTTGAAACATAAATTGAACCGCGTACAGTTGTTAAACCAGTTAAAAAGAATTTTGAACAGACATTTAGATGAGAACCGTTTCTTTCCGGTGATTGTAGACTGTATAGTTACAGTTTTATCGGTAGATGCACAGTCAAAAAGCGGATTATCTGTCTGCTATGTGGCACTTGACAGATTTTTGTTTGTTCTAAAGTCAGATATAAAGTAGACTTAATCTGTAGCTTGTAGCTGTAGGCTCTGCTGATATAACTGCATATAAAAGCTGTTGATCTTTACAAAATCAAAATTGCTGTTAGGTTTGGGTTTATGAATTATTTCTTTACTTGAACTTTAAACATAGCCTTTCTTTTTGAAGTATTTAGGTTTTAAATATGGAGGCACTGAGTCCAGAGAAGGAAGGGAAAGGTTTAGATGCTGCCATCAAAAAAATCCAATCTGCTTTGATGGATGGAATTGACAAAGAAGAAACAGGTATTCATAAAATCTGTTTTATTGTTTACGTTTGGTTCTTTTTCTTGGATTATATGCCTCTTAAGTTTTTTCATAACACTGTAATTCAAAGAAAAAGTTATAAAATTGTTTGCATGAAAACAAATACAACTAAAACATACTTTAATGGTGTTTTATGCAATACATTGTTTTAGAGCTTTTTTATGTGTATGACAGATGACTGGAGTGATGAAATGGATGAATTAGATTCTACTAACTGCCCGCTTCCATTTTCAATCCAAGAAGAAAATGTTGACGATAGTGGGCTCCAATGCGAAGAAATAGTTATTTCTGCAAGTTTCAACTCGGAAAATGGACATGAATCACAATCAGATTTGAATATAATTGCCACGGTAACACCTACAAAATCAAACACTCATACCAAAGTCCAGACTGCAGCATTAACGCCAACTGCTAACTTAAAAGTACTCTTACATGCTGCAAGCCCCGAAATTCGCAACTATGAGCGAAGAAAAAAGCTGTTTTCAAGACCATGCAGCACTGAACAGGTGTGTTTTAGTTTATGCCTATCGCTAAATGAAAAATTTTGATTAAAGTTATTTATATATATATATATATATTAAAATATTTTGTTTGAATATCATATGATATGACCTATCAGCTATCACTTATATATATACTTTCAAAAACATGGGTAATAAATTTTCTAAGAAGTTACCTATAGATTGGTATCCATATGTTAATGTAAATAAATGAATGTAACTTGCTTTAGCCTCCCACCGGAAAACTGCAGTCTTATAAGTTATAACACGGGTGTTAAGTTTCACACACGGTGGATATATACTTTTTTTATGTCTTCTATAACTCAAAATTTAACCCATTAGTGACCACTGGGTTAGAGCAATTGCTATTCAAGTGTCTTACCCAAGGACACATAGGCCCACAATGGTAGCAGCGACGAGCCTTGAAGCCTTAACCCCTTGGCCAGTGTTAAAGGCAGGCGCGCTAACCAACTGCCACATCCCCAGATAGGCAGATATATAGTATAAAATTAAACTATGTGATGAAATTACATTTGTTACTTCATTATACCATTTGGTATATTATCTTCTGCTAGTTAGAAGCTGTTTAAAAAAACTTGGGGGCACTTATAATGTCACAACTATATTTCCATGTAGGACCAACCCCAACAGGCAGTTGAAACAGCAGATTGTTTCTCGGAACAAACAATGGAAATAGCCGAGGAATCTGAGGCTGAAGGTGCTTAGTTTACCTATGTTATAATTTTAATAATTTAATAGTAGAGCTAATATTTGCATTCACTTTGAAAGTCAAGTGCATGGTAAAGGTTTTAAAACTACTAAGTGACGTTTATGAATACCTTGTTGTAACTTGAATTTCCCTTTTCTATTTCGCCTATAAAAGTGATATATATACAAGTGCCAAGTTATCCTATTTTAACAATATATATATATATATATAATTTTATATATATATGTATATAAATTAGGATAACTTTGCACCAGTTAGAAATTTAGAATATGTTGGTGGTTGACAAATTTCTGCTGCGTTTATTATTGATTTATAAGCTACACTACAGTCGAGTTGGGTAGCACAAAACAACAATCACCAACTTTTGGCTTTTTCTTTCAGTAATGCATTAAACTCTTTTTTTATTTTTACTGATTTTAATCTTTTCTAGACTTAAATGAGAACCAGGCTCAAGATGCACCCAGAAGAATCTGCAAAACTTTTAAACGAAAAGAAAAATCACTGGGCCTACTCTGCCGTCGGTTTCTTCGACTTTTTCCAGAAAACCCAAAGGTAATATTGAAAAAGGACAATATCAAATGTTTTGTTTGTACGACATATATGAACACCTTTTAGTTTAACTACAATTGCAGCAACTACAATTTTATTTTTTACAGTTAGTTATATAACTTATATTTATATGTATTTGATTACTGGTAATTCACTCATTAACTAGGGTGGAGTAAATTGTCTTAAAAATCCCGTATTTTTAGGAGAGCATATCAATCTGCCTTGATGATGCAGCTGCCAAGTTATGTGTTGGGCGGCGTAGGATTTACGATATCATAAATGTTCTTGAGTCAATAAAAGTCGTGACGAGACTTGCAAAGAATAATTATACTTGGAGGGGAAGGAAAGGTCTCTCACAAACACTGTGTGCTCTCAGGGTAAGAATCAAGGGCATGACCTTTTTAATCAAAAAAAATACAGATTCTAAATTATTGGTTCGCAAAACTATTTCATAGTACTTCTTTGGTGTTTTAATGTCTTTGCAAATTAGTTGTGTTTTTAAGATAATATATAATCTTTAAATTTGGCCTCTGCCTCTGGATGCCCAACACTGATTTAATATAAAGTGTAAACTGGGGCAACATTTTTAAAAATCTTTATAAAACGTCAAAAAATGTAAAATATATGTATATATATATAATATATAAATATATATTTTTTACATTTATTTATTATAAACTTTGAAACTTATTTAACAAACTACAAATTTGTTTTGAAAATCAAAATTACTAGGCAAAAAAAGCAAAAACCTATAATTCCAGACCGAGTAAGAAATTTATTTTGCTGTGGCATTGTTTGGCATTTTATGACCTCTGCTTGTCCAGGCTTGCTGAACTGTATTGTAAACATAATTGTGAAACTACATTAGTGTGTGTCTTGGTACAGTTTAATCATTACAGCTTTCTAATTGTGCCAGGTTCCCTTATACTTCAGTTAAATTTGTATTTTTACCTGAATAAATTGATGTTCATTGTACATAAATGACAATAGCCTATACAACATACTCTTGCACAAGGCACTGGCTTTAATATATTATTATTTAATCTTATAGTTTATTCATGCGTTATTAAGTGTAATTCTGGATTACCATACTTTCTGTTTATCTGAAATCATGGAAAAATGATAAGAGCTGAGAGTGTCTTAATGCACAATGTGTATTCATACAAAACTCATGTCTCCTGTTGTTCATACTAGTCATTTAAACATCAAACAAAATATATCTATTTACACCTTAAACACGTTACATTTATTGTAATCAAAACATCATTATCCTCACAGAAAGAAGCAGAGGAATCTGGCAGTGCTGATTCAATTAGAGCAAGTATAAACGGATATCTGGTTTATAAAGTAAATATTGCAACGCAAAGGTAAGTTTTACTTTCTCATAGTTTTGTATAACAAGTGCAATTTAGTTTAGGTTGACAATTTAGTTTATTCTAAATAAAGTTTATATAATTACGGAATAAATATAAGTAACAAGTTACTTGTTACCATCTCTAAGTTGTGATGTGACAAACCTTATAATCTGGTAAGATCCATTTTAAAGAATCCATGGTGTAAGGGCAATTAATAGTCAACTCTTGTAATTTACAAGTAATGTGAAACATAGTAAGTTACCGAGTTGCTTGCCTCGCCTTATTACGACAAGGTCTTGCTAGGAGAAAAAACAAGTGCTCCTAGCAAGCTGTTCACTGTAATGGACGCACACACACGAGATAAACGTTATCTTACTCGTTTTAAGTGCGGTTGTCATAACGCCGAGAACATGTTTTTACCGTAACCTCAAATAAATAATTTTTGTAAAAAATATTTTATGAAAAAATCGATTCCTATAGTTGCAATACTTAATAAATTACTGAAATTCTCATTGAGGTGATGGCTGATGGTAATCTTTGTAATTTTAGTGTTTCATCAACTCCCCCTGAAAGAGACACAAGCGTGAAACGAAGAGACAAGTCACTTGGGATTCTTAGTCAGAAATTTGTCACCCTGTTTCTGGTTCAACCTGTAAGTTAAGTTCTCTCTGCTTAATTTGTTTCACTGTTAAAGCTTTAGCTTTACAGTGTGTATCAGGAATATTACAAATACAAAAGTTTGTATTGAAAATTTGAAATCATGGTTAAAATTTTAAATTTTAAGTTTTAATTTACCTTATCAGTATTGGACCATATTCTATCCTATGCAGTACCTAATTTGCACATACTCGTGTAATAGTATGTCAGTAGTTAGTATAAGGAGTGGGTAATATATAATATGCTATGATTTCCTAGAGCAGTGGGCGGGCATAACTTATAATTACCATTTACAAATTGTGTAACAATTGCCACACCTGTACTATACAGCTTCAGGCATTATTATTCTTATATTGTGCATTACTACAATACATGCAACTGATTCATGCTTGTTGTATGCAAAACCAAGGAATTTAAAATTCAGCATTATCTGTTCTACATGGTAGCAATCTGTTGGTAGCAGGCTTAAGTCTGACATGGCATATCCTGTCACATATGGTTTCCTGTCATACCGCATCTTGCAAAACAGCAATTTGCTATCAAATAACTAACTGACAATTTTATGTGAATAAAAAACTATGTGGTCTAGTTACTAAGTAATACAAAACCTTTTAGCACATACTAATAGTTAATGTATGTATGTCATTAGTTTATAGGCCATTAATCTGTACATGGCATAACTTATTCATTCCTGTTTTTTCCAGAATCAACTGGTTTCATTGGACATGGCTGCCAAAGTTTTAATAACAGATAGAAATCCACAAGACAATAAATATAAAAGTAAGTCTTGATCATTAGATTCATTACAACTCACAGAGCTACGCAACACAATCATATTTTATAATATGTTTTACTGATCTAAACTTATCACTTTTCAACATTGTATTTTTAATCAGCAAAAGTACGTCGGTTGTATGACATCGCAAACATACTCACCAGTCTACGATTAATCACAAAAGTTCAAAACCACGGAAGAAAACCTGCTTTCCGGTAAAGTTTGCACAATTTGTCTAATGGTTGTAGCAATTTTTATTTGGCTTTTATAATAAATCCTTTTTGCCTAGAATTTATGAAGTTTTGAAAACATAAATTGTTGGATATACCACTATTGTCGTATGTCTGTCTTGGCAAGACGCTTAATGGTTATTGCTGCCATCCAGTGGTCACATATGGATTCTAAATTATCGATATGCAGCAACTAAGCCACTAAAGCTTTGTATTATTATAAAGGCTGTTATTGCCCAACAACAAAAGGATAATTAAGCGATGTTTATTAAACTTCCAGATGGATTGGCCCCAAAGCTATCTGCACATCCACGAGTGCCGTGTCCCCGAAACATCGTCAGATCATTGTGATGTCGCCCGTCTCCAACCTCTGGTCCTCACCGAAGATGCAAGTCATCATGCAGGACAAGGATGAGGGAGATGGAGGACTTTTTGATCTGTGCCAGGTAAGATGATTATTTCTTCGGCCTTTTTACAACTTTATTTTAAAAAAAACATATTTTTATAAAACTTTTTTTATATAAATGTATATTATATATGAATAATGAATAATAAAATTAAGCTTTTTACAATAAATTTTGTTTAATTATAACACAATCTTGTTTATCCGTTTAGTTTTGATAAAAAAATTGGAATTTCTTGCCTTAGGTTGTAGAGCAAGAAAGAAAGGACCTTTGCCTTGAAACTCCAATTAAAGGAGGGGGATTCACCCTTAAAACCCCATTAAAAGGGGATCAATACAGGATTGTAACCCCCGTCAAACACACATCACAGAAATTAGCTATGTCAAGCTCAAATGACGACAGTGGCGTAAATTTGGACTCCTCATTCAATTGTAAGTAATAAGTATGGTGACATCTTAGGAGAAATAACTAAAGCACTGAAAGCAGATAATGAACTTTTATATATTCTAAGTCTCCAAAGGTGTTTTGAAATTATGCTTGTAATAATGTATAAAAGAAAATTAACAGAAAAAAACTATAGACAGCAGCTATATGTATAAACATATATATATAAGATTGATGATACTACTAGCGAAATATGTTTTTTGGTCAATTAAAGGGGCGTACCAACGAAAAAACAGTTTTGTATATGGATTGAGATGCCCAAATGTGATATTAAGGTACTGTACTACCAAAGTTTTCAGATTCACAGCAAAAGTTTTGTTTTAAAAAGTTTAAAAAAATATTATGCAAGCCTTTGTTTACCATGTAATCAATGAGCTCTTTATGTATTTTTTTCTGTTAAATGTTTGATCTTGTGTTTCCCAGCGGATGAGATTTTTCGACAAGAGTTAGAATCGCTCCGGCAGAGATTCCCCTCTCCAATGTCTCGTCTTCTTTCTGCATGTAATGTGGAGGAAGCACTCACAGAGCACAAAGAGAAAAAGAGAAAACTTGCTTTGAAAAGTGGTAAGAAAGGGAGTGATAGTATAGTTATAACAGTTTTCTTCATAGGCGGCATTTTTTTATTAATAAAACATAGGCAATAATAGTGAGACACACAATCCTGGGAGGCAAATATCACTGTATGGCCTACTGAATGGAGTTTTTACTGATTAACGCAATTGAGACAATTCAGCAGTTGACTTGCCTGCCCAGCCAAGTTTTTATAATTTTTTTTTTGTATTTTTTATTGATTTAAAACTTATTTTTCAGAATCATCCTCACATTCAATTACTGAACCGGTCACACCAACCAAAGTCAGTCTATCATACTTGAAACAACAACAGATAGCAATTTCGAAAACTGTGGACAGCGTGACCAACAGATCACAAATAAACTTGCGCAAACCATCAAAATTGGAGTCGCATGCTTTGAAATCAAGCACCAAAGTTTGCCAGACAGTTCAGCATAACATGGGAGTGAGCAAATCACTTTGCAGTGACCAGGCTTTGCGAAATATAAAGTGCTTAGTGCCCGTGTCAAAAGAAAACTTTGGTATGCAAAGGAACTCTGGGTCTTTGGTGCAGTGCATCAAAGTACTTCCTATGAAAACTCAACCTTTGAAGATTGTTATGAACCCTTCAAACAAAAGCCAGGAGAAAAGCCCCGAAATGTCTCGTAAAAGTTCCTCAAAAATGACAACAATACGTGTGATTGCACCTAGTAGCACCCACGAAAGACCAACGAACAATTTCGTAAAACTGGATCTTTCTAGTACGAACTTTAAGACTGTCACACCAAAAACCAAGCTCCCTAACTCTAATGAGAGGACAGGCTTCTGCCGACCTGTGCTGTGTAACGTAACAAGCTCAATTAACAACAGAGCCAAGCCTGCTCAGAAAATTTCAAAGGTTGTAACTAAGTTAGTGACACGATTGGAAGAGACTGCTGCAAAAAAAGCAAACATTTCACATGCCTCAACCAGCTTTGGGTTATCTACAATGCCACAAGTGCGATTTACTGACAGCAAGTTGCCTAGCAGTGGATTAGTAGCTTTGTCCAAAAAGGTAAAGTATAAACCAATGGTTATGCATGAACTTTAAATAGCAGTTTTGCAGTTATGAAAAAAAGTGTTGAAAAACTGAAAAAATAATATGAGGCCTAAATGTTTTAAATAATATAGATTTATAGAATTGCTGTAACACCTCTGAAATTTTAAAATTTTATATATATATTAATAAAAAAAATACTTTTATGTTCAGCAAAAAGTATATTTTTTCTAGTTTAGTTTTTTTTCTTATTCATCAATCATCATGTCTTCCTTATCTCTAAAGATCTCTGCATCCTTGGAAGTTCCTCCTCAACCAAAGAAGATGAGAGTCTCCTCCAGAAAGCTTAGGATGACAGATGAAAATGAGGATCCTGAAGTGAAACATCTTCTGGGATGGAAATCCCCCCCTCACCCAATCAAAGTAAAATATAATTAATGTTGTTTTTAACTCACTGTTCATACTTTGATCCACTTTAAAAACCACTTTTTAAAGGTACAAGTAAGTTAGCAACTTTTCCATTTCCCAAAAATGTACACTCGTCATTCGTATAACATTATATTACTATATTTATATTGTAGCTCATGTTCATGTAACATTTAGTATTACTTATGTAATATATTAACCATCACATAAGTTACACGACTATAATAATTAATTAGCACAAACATTAAGTTTTTGAAAAACCTTCAATAGCGAAAACCTAAAACTACTTTGTATCCATTCTACTTTTAAATGTCATGACTAGACAGTAGAAAAGTGTATCATATCACCAAGTCCAACTTTAAACATATTTCTTGCATAAAAACAATTATTTTTTAAGTAACCCAACTTATTATTGCAGCCCATACCAAAACAACTGTGCCTTGACACCAATCAATCAAAAATTCTGCAAGAAAACAATGTAACTCTTGCACCCACAGTAAAAACTACTGAAATTCCATCTGCAGAAAACTGTTCCACAAATTTAAACTTATCATTTGGGAAAATGCAATCAGAAGATACTCTGCTGCAACCTATTTCAATAAATAACAGGTATTGTATAAGAAACTACTTTGGTATTGATACGGATACCTTTTACATATATATCTTAAATTATGCGAAAAGTATTTTTGATACATTTGCATATTGCCACAAAGTTACAAGAGCTACAGTTTTAACAAGTAGTTCCTTTTACATGTTTTCAGGATAGAACAGTCTACATACATCCAGTTAGAACACAGTATAGACAGTTTCTCTTCCCTTGTGTCATCTAAAGCTTTTCAGATTTCCAACTACAATACTCCAAAGGCAGAGTCAAGCACAGTACAGTAACTAGTTGAACATATTATACCAACATTTTTAAGTTACTGTTTATGAAAAGCTACCACAAATGTGTGTTGTTTTCAGTTGCACAGATATATAAATGAACGATGGTAACTTGATTTGTCCTTGCTAGTGGAAAAATGACAGCCGTTATAACACTTATGTTCCGTTTTACACACCTTGTGCCTGATTAAAGTTATCCTATGTGTAACTTGTTGGTGATTGTTATTATGTGTGGCTGACAACTCTTACAGCCCTCAGTGAATCTTAAATGGGCATACCAACTAAAATCAAAGTTTGTGTATTGATAGATATGCTCAAATGTGATCTTAAGGTACCATCAAAGTTTCAAAATACAAAACAGCTTGTAAAAAAAAGGGGTTTTAAAACCACAAATTTAACCGCTGGAGTAAAAAAAAATACTAAAAAAAAATTATTTTTTAATTTGGTATAATGAATGCTTCTTCTTTAAAACTATATAAAAAAATTGTAAAACATAGACTTTATAATTTTTTAATTTTTAATTAAACATGCTACATAATATGCTATCTCTGCAATTTCTTCCCTATTAAATAATTTTTAATTGTTTTTTATATTAAAATGTTCGATATGTCTCACTGGTACCTGATGTACCATGTTTTTTTTATAAAAAAGTCAGTGTTTCGTGTTGAACATTCGGTTTGAAAAATTGTCAACATAATCTGGTATGTAGAAAGGTTCAATCAAAAAATTAAAAATAATAAGGTTTACATTTTTATTATGTATTTACAAAGAAGAAGCATTCATTATACCAATTCCAGAATTAAGTTTCACTTTTCTTCATTAGTTTAGAAACTAAAAACAGTCAAAGTCCAGTTTCTTTTTTTTTTCTTATAGGAAATCTCATGCATTATCAAAACAGCCGAATTAGTTTTACTCCACCGTTTTTTACGCGATTTTTCCAAAAGCCGTATTATTTTAGGAAGGTTTGTTGGTACCTTTAGGTCGACTTTGGGCATCTCCATCCATATGCAAATTTTCATTTTTCGATTATATGCCCCTTTAAGTTGAAGCAATTGTTCTTGCTTAAGGACACATGCCTACAGAAGTAGTCGGGATGAGCCTTGAACCCGTTACTTCTGGGTTAAAGACAGTCGCGCTAACCACTGTGCTAAGGAGCCTGACATACATGAATATATTAAGGTGTTACTCCAAAACTGCTGTCTGTTTAACAATTACTTTTTCCATATCAGTGCCAATAAAGGGTTTGGGTTCAATGCTTGATGCTGTTACCAACTATATTGCTGGTGACCTAGTGTGTGTGTTTTTTGACAGTGTTGTCTACTATGGAATATAACGTACAATAAATAGAAACCTGTACTAGAATAACTGACCTTTCTCCAACGCACTAAGTTGAATTTAGGTTTCATTCATTCTTAAACAGATATATACAGTGCACTATATATATTTTAGAATTTTTATAAGCTTTGTTTTAATTTTCAGGTTTGCATCTTAGAAGCTTACCAATCTTAAACAGCGTTTCTGTGCGGGTTGTCCTAATTCAACCAATATATATAAAAATATATCTGTGTACATAGCCTGAGCATTGTAATTGTTATAAATAAGGTTCCAGAAAATTTACGAACTTTTTTTTCCTTTTTCTTTGCATGTATATTTGGTGTTTGTTTGTATAAATTCCCCATTTTTTATTCTAGGTAATTTATTTCTTTTTTTTAAATTGTTAAGATGTAAAAAATGAATCAAAAATTACCTCCTAAAATACCAATACCGAAAAGTTTTTTTCTTTTTATATGCTAGCGTGGTAGTATTTTGTGGTATAATCTTTCAGTGTGTGCTTAGCTACATTAATTAGCTATAAATTTGAACTACAGAGCCATATTTTTAAATTCAGTTAAATAAACTTGTTAAGTTTTTTGAGCTGTGTTTTTATATGAAATTTCACTTTTATTGATTTTTTGAATCGTCAAATTTTGGGAGCTGCTTAATACAAATAGACGTCATAATTATTCATTCGTTCTTGTCTTTTGTTATATAATAAGCTGTCCCTTTAATTAGTACATGTCCGCTCTGTCCACTATGTCCGCTCTGTCCGCTCTGTCCACTACGTAGAAAATATTTTATAACACGGGAGTTCATACGCTTCGTGCCACCTTACGAGGTAGTTACCATGTAGGCCTGTGTTACTTTGTGGGTCAGCCGAATGTGAATGAATGTAACTTACTTATATCGGAAAACGACAGTCGTTATAACACAGGTTTAACACCTCCTGCCAGTTTACGAGTTACCATGTATGTTACTTTGTGGGTGATTATTTTTTTTGTTGGACTTTTTGTATTTTTTATGTGTGGCCGATAATTTATACAACCCATTAGTGACCACTGGGTTGAAGCAATTGCCGTTAAGTGTCTTGCCCAAGGACATATACGCCAACAATGATAGCAGCGTCGAGCCTTGAACCCATTACCTCTGAGTTACATGCAGGCGCGCTAACCACTATACCAAGGTGCCAGCTGACATCAGACATGATTATTTTTGGAAGGGAAGTATTCTTTAGATGACTACTCAATAGGTACAATGTTTGTTTTTTACCAGGTTTTAATTTGAATGAACATATTCAAAAATTTAGTTAGTTAATATGTAAATAGGCCATTTTGTGAAAAGTGTTACTCCCCGCTTAATTTAAAAATATCCTTTCGCTACGTCATTCGCGACACGTCTTTTAATCACGATACGCACGAGTGCACAGGCAATTCTGGTAAAGAATTCAATGTTCTGCGTATAGTTTATTTATTTAAAAGACAATTTATACTTTAAGGTGTTTGTATGAAAGAATATTGGAATATTTAACGTAGAAACATTCCACCAGTTGTTTAGGGTGGCTATGTGAATGTTGGCTACATTTGTTATTTTCATTTTGTAAATATTCAACGCAATTTACTTGTGTTTATAATCGTATAAAGTTTTCCTTTATAATCTGTATAAAGTTTTCCTTAAATGTTTGAATAAATAAATAAAATCTATTTACCCTCGCGTGGCGGGCATGGATAGTCCTTACCACGGGTGTTCTGCTTCATACACCTCGTGCCCCTAACAAGTTGAAGTTCCACCAACTTTCACGTATTTAACTTTGTAAGTGAATATTAATTTATGTACGCGCTACATATAATTATTGCGCTAATTTAAATACAGCAGTATTCGTTACAAACGACTTGTTTAAGGATTTTAAAAATTAAGCAGATTGTAGAACAAAACAAAATTCAGGCTATTTTTCCAATCTGGCATACAGAGTGTTGGTATTACTGCCGCTGGTGACCAGTATAAATTTTGGTCTCAAAATGTTTCTTACATCTTCCTAATACCCGCTGTATAATGTTTTCTTGAAAAAACTCTGGCGTTCGTGTAGAAAATCAACTTCGAAAATGCGCAAATTTTTTTCAAAAAAAAGTTATACAGGGGGTATTAGGGAGACGTAAGGAACATCTTAAAATCAAAATTTTCACTGGTTACCAGCGGCAGTTTTACCCAGAGTGTTTATTATGATTTCCCTTATTGGTTGTTCTTTAATTCTAAATAGTTGGTTAGGTTTATTGCTTAGTCATGACGTCTGCGGAGAGTATCTGCTACACTCTTATTAACAGTTCCTCAATAACTGATGAACCAACAAACGAAACAAACCTTAAGAATGAGATCGAACATGGAGATGTGAGAACAAAGACTGATGCACTGAAGAAGGTCATCCTTATGACTCTGAATGGGGAGAAGCTGCAAGGTGTGTAGTAATGCATGGGCATAGATATTATGCTATAAGTATTGTGGCCTTGGACTGAGGGCAAAATCTGTTTCTTATTATTGCATGGCATAAAATTTTGAGTGACCGCTGAGTTGGGGCCAGGTCTAGATGAGTGTTTGTTGTTAGAACATCCTCAGAAAATTTATAAATATTTTCATTACGGAGCGCTAAGGTAAAAACGATGCAAAATTATGAAAGCGATTGTTTGTAGTTAATTTAAACCAAAATTCTGTGACTTAAAATTAACTACACGACTGTTTCAATATCTGGGATTGATTGCCCAAGTTGTTGCAATCGTTAATTCGTTATCTATGTTATCGGGGCCACATGCTGACGAAATTTCACTTGTCTCCTGAGCCATACTGCCAAGGGCGGTAAATCGGCAAAGGAAAATCGTCAAAATTCTCGGATGAGCATAAATTTTATCAATATTTTATTGGTTGTTTTGACAACTTAGACAAGAATTTGTGTAAATCGTAATGGTAGGGAATGGGTTTGTCACTCTAATGTAGTAATAGAGTAATAAAATAGACTATAGTAATACCCAATCTAGAAATATGGTAATTGTATTATGTCCTAAGTCTTTCTATAGTTTATGCAACTATAGTTTATTTTATTCTCTTCAGGTCTATTAATGACCATAATAAAATACCTACTCCCATCTGATGACCACACTATCAAGAAGCTCTTGCTGATTTTCTGGGAGATTTGGCCGAAAACCGACAATGAGGGAAAACTACGTCCAGAGATGATCTTAGTTTGTGATGCTTACAGAAAGGTGGGTTGTCCGTTGTATCTTTTTTTGGAAATGAATGTAACTCAGTTATCCTCAACAGTTGATACAAAAAGGGCGGTTAGGTTTTATCCACTTTGCGCACAGTTAATGTTATAGACTTCTCAATAATGTGCACCACTTCTCTTGCCTGCGTATGCACATGTGCTTAATGTGTGGCTGATTTGCAGCGTCTGCTGAATATAGTTTTTGTAAGCATCTGAATTCAACCACGAAACAATAACCTTTGGCAATAATCTTGATCTGCTTTCTCCCTTACGTTTTAGTGTATAAAATACTACTATTACGCCATTGTGATGTCATTCACCAGGTACCCAGACTTTCTACGTCATTGTTGTTGCCGAATCTGGATCATTTTAATATTTCCATTCCACCTTTTACACCCTAACTATTATAGGCATGTAGCATGTGTTGAGCATGTAAAATGCCAGGTATTCGTATTGTCCTGAAAACATTCAACAATTTTTTATTATTTTTTTTTAAAGAGAGGGGTGGGAGTTCGCGTCTGTAAAACCCCTCTGGCTTCACTAGTGGTAGCAATGTAACATCTGATATAGAAACAGTCATGTCCTCCACTGTCTCACGGAGTCATTTATTTATATAGTAGGGTGGGGGAAGATGGGACACTTTTAGCACAGAATATCCAAATATCCTGATCGTGTTTTAAACAATTAACAACGGTCCATGGGAGTCGTGAAGATAAAAAAGGGTCCCATCTTCCCCCACCCTACTATACATTTATAGTATATCTGGTGGTAAAAGGCTCTTTGTGGATCTTCTATGTCAAACTTAGTGACAGTCTTTATGATGCACATTTTTAGGACTTTACTTTGAGTATGCCTATCCCATTCTGTCCAAGTTATCTTTACCTACCTTTACATTTTATATGTAAATTAAAACCATTAAGAATAAATGTAAGCATTTTGTTGAGACTTATTCATCATATATTTTTATCCTCCTAGGATTTACAACATCCCAATGAATTCATTCGAGGTTCTACTCTTCGATTTCTCTGTAAACTTCGACAGCCAGAGCTAATAGAGCCGTTAATGCCAGCAATTCGTTCTTGTCTTGAGCACAGACATAGCTATGTGCGCAGGAATGCTGTACTTGCAATTTACACGATATACAGGTTAGTGGGTTTTAACCATATGTTTTGCCAGATCTTAAAACATTAAAAATAATGTATGAAAAATGCACTTTATACAGTAAAACAGTCAAAAAAGGGGAGAGGGGGATTAAAATAAAATCCTTTTACTTTTTTACAAAGAGCACCACTGCATATATCTATTATCCCACTAACAATGTTATCCTTATTTATCTTAACAGAAAGTTCGATCAACTGATTCCTGATGCTCCAGAGTTGATCCATGAGTTCCTGGAAGGAGAGAAGGATGCATCGTGTAAAAGAAATGCTTTCATGATGCTCATCCATGCAGACCAAGAAAGAGCTCTGGATTATCTCAGTACTTGCATAGATCAGGTCAGAAAAACGTAGTGTATTTCCAACATTTCGTCTGGCAAGACTTTATTATCGCATCATTTCCTGGTGTAGTCTTGTCTGATGGCAGACATAAACAGTTAAGAACAATGAACGACATATACAGGTTAAATTAATGAACGTTTACGCCAACAAATATAAACACATTATCATTTAAAAATTACCAAAAACTGTTTTCAGGTGAACACTTTTAATGATATTCTGCAACTTGTGATCGTGGAGCTTGTGTACAAAGTATGCCACGCTAACCCCAATGAACGTGCTCGGTTCATTCGTTGCATTTACAATTTACTTCAATCATCGAGCCAAGCTGTAAGATATGAAGCTGCTGGTACATTGGTTACTTTATCTAATGCACCAACTGCTGTACGGTAAGTGTTTTTGCTGTATAGTTTAAAGATTGATTTAGCAATTCGCAAATTACGAATTGTGTGCACATTTGTTGCTATTCGTTTTTACAATTTCCGTCTACATTGCGACACAACATTGTAAATCCTGTTAAAAAAACATTACTAACATATACCTGCGACAGTAAGCGTAAAACTGCAACCATTCAAATAGTTGCAAAACTCCTGCATTCATAATCCCAGACCCGTGAATCGCTATTGTGACATAAATAATTGACACGTCAGTTCGTACTGTATCTTAATCTAAATGTTAAGCAATACCATTTTATTACGCAAGTAATTAACAGGTCTGTCGTAACATATGTTGGGTTTGTATGAGGGAAAATATGAAATGATAGAAGTGGTAAATGATAGAACTAGAAGTGGTAAAACGTTTCAAAATAATAGGATTTATGATGTAATATTTTTAAGATACATTTTTTCGTTGCTAAATCTTACCCTGCAGTACACCTAATGCTCTAATTTTAGGATTAAGTTTTGCAAACCTGGTTGCAATTGTGTGTTGCCGTAGTAACAATAATTAGAGCTAGATGATACATTTTTGTTACTGCTTATTCATTTGGTGTGGTTCTTTTTACTTTTTTTCGTAAATATGCTGTCAATTTGATATCTCCATTTTTTTATTTGGGGTGAAATTGTGCCCGTATGTCACCCCCTGATGTCCGCTGCTCGATTCAACATAGTTTGGTCAGGTTAAAAATTACCTTACCAGGTTTACTTTTGCAATTACCCAGTTACCTTTTTCCCCTTAGTGCTGCTGCTCAGTGCTACATAGAACTTATAGTAAAGGAGGCCGACAACAACGTGAAGCTTATTGTTCTTGATCGACTTGTGGAACTCAAGAATCACCCACTCCATGAGAAAGTGCTACAGGTAAAAATTTATGGTTTAAAATATTTTGGAAAACTGTTTTGTCAATGCAGAAATAACTATAGGAAAGTAATGCCTGTGTAAAATCTGAGGTTAAAACAACATAAAAATCTAATGTTACTGTTAAAAAATCTGTAGTTACAAAATAGGTACGGGGTGCAATTTTTTAATATGGTTTTTTTAGGAATTGGTGATGGATATATTGAGAGCTCTTAGCTCCCCTGATCTAGAAGTAAGAAGAAAAACTCTTGATCTTGCTCTGGACCTTGTTTCCTCCAGGAATGTCGAGGATTTGGTCAAATTCCTTGAAAAAGAGGTGAATTAAACAAATAAATTTTTTTTTAGTTTTAAGTCTCTCGTTTGGAACTCTGTTTTTAAATGCCACAGCCTCTTTGTTTTTTCTCCTATGTATAATTGCAGAAGTATGTTTTGAAATATCTTGCAATCGTTATTCTTTTAGCAATTCTACAAATGTTTGTGGTAGTTTTTGGTACCAAACCTTTGACTCTTTATCTTTATGGATGTGGTATATACATAGGCGCCGAGTTTTCAAATGTAGTGCGGAGGCGAAGCCTTTTATGACGTAACGCAATCGTGACGTCATAACACTTCGGCGTTTCATTGACGTTATTTTACGCTTGCTCAACGCGGACGTCAGTGTTACGCGTTGATCCTTTCCTCGTGCGTATTTACAAGATTGACCGATATATAAATCGTTCGTTCGAGGCAACGTGCTTTCTACTTGACCTTTACGTGCGTCATAGTTTAACGTCCACGTGCGTCGTAGTTTAACGTCCACGTGCGTCGTAGTTTAGCCTTTTCGCGCGTCGTCATACAAAAAGTATATTTACGATGTTTTCCTCAGCCAAGCACCATAATTATTACGAAATAGTAGGGATTTACACGTGGATTTATTGCATCATAATAGCGATTGTTTGACCTGGTAATTAATTACGACATATTAGCAATTCACACATTGATTGTGTGCGCCATAATAGCGATTGTCCCCTTGATTATTTAGCCAGCAGAAGCTTGAAAACAGGTTTGAAGTTGAACGTTTGCGATCAAGTAAAGAATTGTTCAATCTACAATGAATACTTTCATCTACAATAAATATTTTTCTAACTACCTTTATCCTTTAACAACGATGGATCAACAACGTTTGTTCGAACCTGGTTTGAACTAACGTTACTAACCTGTTCCAAGCATGATTACCGCATGTTCAAAGTGACGATGTGACGTAAAAAAGACAATTACGCATACGTAACAGCTATATAACAGATTATGCACATGCGGTCAACGCATGACCAAGTACCACGCGGTCAACGCATGCCTAAATTTCCGTTCTCTTATTGTCACGTCGTTAATTTTGATTTTCTTCACCGCAATGGTATATTTTTATGAGAACAATACGAAAATATTAATAAATTTAGTAAAAAATAAAATACATATTTTTTTGTTAATTCGTATACGAAGGCCGCCTCCGTGCTATTATTTCGTACGTAGGGGTATATATATATTTAAACCAATTTTCGAGTTTTGACCGATTGTCACATTTTGCTCTCTAGCGACACAGGTGTTTGTTCTAGTAACGAATATTCAGTTAAACATTATTTTTTTCTTTGGAAAAATTGCTACACGACTGTATTTGATTTTTAGAGTTTGACATCAACTTTTGAATGGTGTATATTAAGTATTATTGTTTAATTTGCGTTTTAGTTAATAAAATTCTATGATGTTCTGTTTAAACATTATATTGATAGATAGCACCTCTCCTTCACCCCATTTGGTTTTTGGTAAATTAGAGCAAAGTTTGAATGATCAAGTTTAACTGTTATCTTACAGGTCACCAAATCATCAGATGTACAAGGCCACGATAACACAGATAAATATCGTCAGCTTCTTGTAAAGACAATGCATGCTTGCACTGTTAAGTTTCCAGACACTGCTGCTCTTGTTATTCCAGTGGTAAGTAATGTAACTGTCGCTCACATATAGTTTTCGCATTTGACTACTGACCAATCTTTTTTTAAACCATAAATCAGAGCCTATTTTAAATTGATTTATCAAGTTTTTTTTGTGATAGACCTCTATAGTTGAATAAATACATGAATGAATGTAGCAAATTTACCCCGGCATAACGAGGCAATGACAGTCATTACAACACATATGTGTCACGTGTGTTGATGTGTTCGGTTTTATACACCTCCTGCTTATAAGTTACGTTGTAGTATGTAAACTTTGGGGTGATTTTGCAGGATTTTGTTTTGTTTTAATTTATAGCTGACAATTAAGACAACCTTTAAGTAACAGCTACGTTAGATCAATTGTCGTTTGAGTGTCTTGTCCAAGGACATATACACTCACAATGGTAGCATCGGCAAGCCTTGAACCCATAACCTCTCGGTTAGAGGCATGCATGGAGAAATGGTAACCACAGTGCCACCGGGCTAGAGTTAGTAAATTTTAGGATAAAATTGACCATTTTTTAGTTAATGGAGTTCCTGGGTGATAGTGAAGAGTTGGCTGCTGCTGATGTTTTGGTTTTTGTACGTGAAGCTGTCCATCGACATGAGCAACATAAACCACTTATACTTGACAAGCTGTTGGAAGTATTCCCATCCATTCGAACTGTCAAGTCAGTGTTGCCAGATCTAAAAATTATTTTATTGTAGTAAAATACTTTAATGAGGCATATCAACGAAACATAAAATTTGTTTATGCATAGAGGTGGTCAAATGTGATCTAAATGTACCACGAAAGTTACTAAAAAATTAGAAACAGCCTATTAAAAAATCTAGTAAAACATAAATTTAGCCATGCGACTAAAATAGACTTTATTATTACTTTGCTATGTCTTTTTAATTAAAGTTAGCATTTAAATTTAAAAAAATGGGAAACAATGGTTTACTCAACTGAATTGAATCACACTTTTTAAAATGTTGCTGGTAACACTGATTTTCGTGATTTGTCAATTTTTTTTCAGGATTCTGCGTGGTGTTTTGTGGATCTTGGGTGAGTATTGTGAGGGAACAACTAGAATCCTTCGATTTGTTACTGAAGTCCGGAAATCAGTCGGAGAACTTCCGATGGTGGAAACGGAGCTCAAACTCGCTGCTGGGGAAGAAGTAGAAAAGGAGGAGGAAACAGAAAAAACTGAAAAGGTAAATTACTATATTTATCTTTTATTTTTACAAGTTTTTGTCCTTTCTTAGAATTCTTTACCTTGTTTCTTGTTGTTCCTTATTTGTGTTTTTTTTGCTTAACTTCAAGGTAATGGATCAAATATGCATAAATTCCATAACATGCCTTCCCACATGATCCCACTCATATTTAACAGTATATATACCTGTATAATGTCTCCCCCAACTTATTAGCTAGAAATTTTAGAAAAGATATTCGAAATTCAATTACTTGTGCTTGGAGATAATTTATGAGAAGTAATTATGAATTTCTAAAAACAGAAAAATGATAGCAACTATTAGTCAAAATTACATTATTGCTACGAAGTGGGTATTGCCACTAACAGTATTTAATAGAATACCTGTATAATGTTTCCCCCAATTTATCAGCTAGAAATTAACTTTCCCAATATATATAATTGCTTAGTCATCATCTTCACGCCGGGTCACCGAAATGGGAACGTACGTCACCCAATCAGCTTTCAGTGTCGCAAACACAAAATCCGGCAACAAATCTCAGCAAAATCGACCTCCACTGCGCCAGTTTTTCATGGATGGGGACTTTTCACTAGCAGGAGCGCTCTCCACATCTCTTACAAAGCAAGCTCTCAGATTCCTCCTTACCTGCCCCGACCCTCGCAAACAAAATGTAGGTAGATTAAATGTTTTTTAAAGTGGGGTGTGAAATATTCTTTTTCTTGTGCTACTTTGAATTTTGTAAATAATCATTAGCGGCTTATCTGGTATAAAAAGTAGTTTATTTTTTATGTTTGCCATAGGGTAAAGTTTAACACCCGATTTAATTGTTTTAAACTGTGTAGTAAAATACCATTTTGCATTACACACATTTTACATCCTGGACTTTTTTATATATCTAGTTATTTATATAAGACTGTATTTATTTGTACGCCATTAATTTTATAAAGCTTAAAAGAGTGAAATTTCTATTACTCACACAGTGTTATACCTCTATTACTAAGACCATGATTATACTTCTTTTTGCCACTTTAAATTGATATGTGTAATCTCTACACATTTTTTTGTATGTAGGCCATTAAACAGTTCTAATTAAAAATAGTATTTAATATAAAACATGTGGGTTTAGCACTTTAACATTTTCTCAAATTCCTTCCAGTCCTTTATTGCTGAGAGCATGCTAATATTATCAAGTGTGATGCACCTTGGTCGATCCAATCTCCCAAAGAAACCAATTAGTGATGATGAAATAGACCGACTCACTGTTTGCCTCAAGGTGAGGGGTTAAGTTTACTTTCTGTAGTCATGGTAGCATGTGCCAGTTCTATATATACATATGTCTGTGTGAGACGTACCACAAACGCAACGAATTTTGACAGAAATTAATACAAAGTCAATGTTTTGTCTTATTCCCGAACAAGTCTGCTCCCGATCACCAGTAAAGAGATGCTGGATTTTTCTCTTTAAATTGCGCATGCGTCTTCTTCCGATCCCCATTAGAGAAATATTCTGTTTTTCTCTAACACGTGTCAGCTTGCAATACATGGAGAAAAGCAATATTTTAATGTTAAAGATGATTGCGCGTAGTCTAAACAAGGTTACCCGAAACAATTTCCCACAAAATTATTTGCCCTTTAAAAATAGTGGACAGAAAGAAATTGATCTTGTGTATTCTTGTCAACTTGAATAAATGTAACTTACTTTATCCTCGCGTGGCCAGAAAGCGACTGCCATTATAACATGGGTTTAACACCTCGTGCCAGCTTACGAGTTACCATGTATGTTACTTTGTGGGTGATTATTTTAGGGATTTTTTTTACTTTTTTCATGTATGGCTGATAATTTGGTCAACCCATTAGTGACCACTGGGTTGGAGCAATTGACGTTAAGTGTCTTGCTCAAGGACACATACGCCCACAATGGTAGCAACGAGCCCTTTACCTCTGGGTTACAGGCAGGCGCGCTTAACCACTATGCCACGTCGCTAGTCAACTTCTCATTTGCCTCCAATAAAATGGTCATATAAAAATCTTTTGGGTTGTTTTGGACCAAGAATAGTATGGCTGACTTTTCCCAGCACACTTTCTTTTTATATTAATAAAATATTAAAGTTGTCCCCCTAAATTTTAAACATAAAATTCTCATTACCACTGCTCGTATGGCCAACATAAAACTGTAATATTTTCTGTGTATATAGGTGCTGGCAGACCGCAATGAAACAATGGCTGAAATCTTCACTTCAAAATGTCGCGGCTCCCTTTCACATTTGCTGGAGATTCGAGCTGCTGAGGAAAGTGTCCAGCGGAGGGTAGCAGAGAGAACCAAGACTGCTCTAACTGCTGTTCAGGTAAATTTTACACTTTGTGTCTTTAGTATGTTTTTGATGGATTGTTTTATTGAATCACTATTAAGTTTAAGTAGGTGTACATTTGGTTATTTTAATCCATTGTCTCAAATTCTGTGATTTACCATCAAAAACTCTAAATGTTATGTGTAAAATGTTAGTTATGGTGGTAAAAAATAAACAGAATATTCATTTTATTATTCAGTTGGTCACAAGACCTGGCTTAAATGCCATCTGCCTAAACTAAAACAATGGTAGTCCAAGTCTCATTTTTAATAGGAGCGTTTAACCTTGGCCGAGCTGTCAAGGAAGAATCTTCCATTTATTACTACCAACAAGGGGTGCTATCATGCGGTAGCACCCTGAGTGTTGGGGTATTGGGTCAATACTGGCCTAAATCTTAGGGAGTACCAGTCTGCGGGACCTCACCCACATAGAATAGGTTCATGCCATGCACCCTAACAATAACATGTAATACAATAAAAGAACCAAATTGTGTAGCCTGATGATCCCATCAACTTCGCTCAACTACTTGCCAAAGCTGAATCTGGTTCTCTAGAAGATCAGTTTGAACTCAGTCTGAGTGCAGCTGTGGGGACTCTTAACCAGAAAAAAGAAGCAAGAGATCCGACTGCTTCAAAACTGAACAAGGTTTAAGACTGAATATGTCCGGTGCAGTGGTTAGCACGACTGGCTCTAACCTAGAGGTTACAGATTCAAGGCTCGTTGCTGCTATTGTGGGCGTATGTGTGTATCAGGCAAGACACTTAACGACAATTGACCCAACGTGCCAGTGACTAATGGGTTGTCCAAATTATCAGTTGTGCATAAAACCATGCCTAAAAAGTTAAATGCTTGCAGAGGTGTATGAACATAACACCCAGATTATGTTGACTGTTGCCGTTCCCGCCATACAAGGGTAAATAAGTTACATGTACCTGATAAGCCTCTGAAGGTGGAAAATCCTTTTTAAATTGCATATATTGATGTACAGTAAATATATTTGTGAGATTACTAAATAGCTATTGTCACAGGAAAATAGGGCCTTGTCTTTTGTAAAATTTGTAATCTATTAAATTAAAAAGTTCATAGAGCTAACTCTACTTTAATATTCGTGTAATTTGTTTTCTTTACAAGCATTTCTTTGCATAGGTCACACAACTGACTGGATTTTCTGACCCAGTATATGCTGAAGCCTATGTACATATCAATCAATATGATATTGTACTTGATGTATTGATTGTCAATCAAACTTCGGATACTTTACAAAACTGTACTGTAGAACTTGCTACACTAGGTAATAGAAATAGATTTATTTTTTGAATTTTTTTCTATTTTGATTTTTTTTTTCTATTATACATGTATGGACATTGGACATATACAACATATGCCAACAGTCTGCTCAATATTTATGGCGTTGGTGCTTTTGTGCAAAACACATGTTTAATTTTCCTGCATTATTTCATTCAGGTGACTTGAAACTTGTTGAAAAACCAAGTCCGCTGACACTGGCACCTCATGACTTTGCAAACATTAAAGCAAGTGTCAAAGTGGCTTCAACAGAGAATGGAATCATATTTGGAAATATCGTTTATGATGTAACAGGCGCTGTAAGCGACCGTAACTGTGTGGTACTCAATGATATACATATTGATATAATGGATTATATACAACCTGCAACATGCTCCGATGCTGAATTCAGGTAAAAGAAAAAAAATCAACATTTTCCTGTTTCTCCTTTCTCTTTCTCTCTCTCTTTACTTTTCTTCTGTTAGGACTTTTAACCCCCTGTTATGCAAGAAATATCATTTCATTTGTTTAAGATAGTGGTTTACGAAACTGTTCACTTTGAACTATTGGTGAAAAGTTTTTTGAGGGTTTTTGTTTTTTCCATCATTTCTTAATCTTAGGGTCAATCCTCTGTAAAAAAGAAGTTTAACTGGGAATTCATTAAACATAAATGGATTGTTTGTCTGGGAAAAGGAAAAGCAACAAAGTGTTTGCAGTAGCGTAATCTGCCAGTATCAATCTGATAACTACATTGCTCACAAAACAAAATCTGTGAAAACAAAACAACACTTTTTCTAGGCTTCTTTAGACAATAAAGGTTATATGAAATTACACCAGTGAAAATAACAGGCATAATACTATTAAAAACATTAATCACTTGGGTCACACGGTCAACACACAGCGGGAAACCGGCAGCATTTCTGAACAGTATGTCAATGACCTTTTCAGCTCGTCTAAACAACCTTCTAACTCCGGAAATGTTTTGAGTCCATAAGCAAAATCGCACCATACAAGCGTAAAAATTCAACATGTTGAATAACCTTGCGTTAACAGACGGCTCACAAGTTTCGGACGTTACACATTCTGTGAAAAGACGCCGTCAGAAGGGGTCAGCCGAATTTTTACTTCCGGAAACAGAACCTGTGTACAGCCACCTTAAGCGCGTTTTAACAACTGTTGTTTTGTCGCTATATCCTGTCTTTCCATTTTAAATCTTTTTTGATCTTCGCTACCATAACTGAAAAAAACAAATAAAGTTATTATTATATTATGTAATTTTTACATGTTTACAGGCAAATGTGGGCTGAATTTGAATGGGAAAACAAAGTAACCGTCAACACTAACATGAGTGACTTGGTTAACTTCTTGCATCATATACTTAAGTCTACAAACATGAAGTGCTTGACCCCTGAAAAAGTAAGTCTGTTTCAAACGGGTTAACCCAGCGGTTACCAACTTTTTTATTCTGTTGACCCCTTTTGTTGATATATCCCCCTCCCCCCTAAAAATAGTTAACTATAATCTTGTTTACGTTTATTTTTCAATCCAAGTCTTACAAGAAAAACTTAACTGTCAGCTTTCTAGTTTGTAAAAATCTGTTATTTTTAAAATTGATTTAAATATCCGCTAAAGCTCCCAGGTAGGCCAACTTACTAGGTTTATAAAACTTTACAATCATAAAACCAAACCCAAATTGCAAAATTTTCTGTTTGGGAACTGGTTTAACAGGGAGAGAAATGAGTGATCCATTTGCTGGGTGCCTTACTTTACCATTATAGAATTGCAATTTGGCTTTGGTGATTTAGAGAAGTGGTTCTCAACCGCTGGCCCGTCAAATATTACAATTTGTCCACTCTGTAATCCCTACCACGCCTTGCAAAAATCTAATAACAGCACGTATAACATCATAAAGATAGCAGCAAATTTTTCATTGAAATAAAGTTTCCATTTTTTGGTTTTTGGTTTTTTAAGTTGCATACTTTTGTCGTAAAATTGTTTTGAAATTTTCCTGTCCCGTAAGCTAAAAAGGTTAAAAACTACTGAAGTAGAGCATATGTGTAACCGTTTAAAAATTGCTGTTACAGGCTTTAGGTGGAGAGTCTGGCTTTTTAGCTGCCAATCTATTTGCGAAGTCGATTTTCGGTGAGAGTGCGCTAGCCAATGTCAGTATTGAAAAACCTTTAGGAAAACCTCCAGGCACCCCGGTTGCAGGACATATACGAATACGAGCTAAAAGCCAGGTAGGTGCTTGTAACAGTGTGTGTGTATACTTTTTTTTCTAAATATTAGTCTTAAAAAAAAACAAAAAAACATAAACATGTGAAATAAAAACTAAAACTGTGTTTTTTTAGGGCATGGCTCTCAGCCTTGGCGACAAAATCAACTTGTCCCAAAAGAAAACCAAGAAATAACAGCAGCTAAATCTTGAATGCTTTTAAAAACTATTTCTGGGTCTCTTATCCCTCTGCGACGCAAATGCATTTGCCCGTTCCGTTATGAGTGCTCTTAGATTGTGTAGCATTTATCATTGTACAGATTTGCATATATATGATACAGAAAATGGCTTAGGTATGTCGAAAGCAACTTTGCAGCACCAAATAAAAGCAAATGTAACAGAAAAGGATTTTTTAATCTTAAAGGTTGTCTTATCATACAACGTAAATACTCGCTAATTTCTAATGTTAAAATCTAACTCTACGTTTTACACACATGATTTAATTGTTCTACTTTTACTAATTTGTTTATTGTTCTACTTTATACAGTTATTAGTAATAGTTTATAGAAAGAAACGAGGAGTAAAATGCTTGTAAGATCAGGGCTGAAAAAAGTCTTTTTTGAGGAACTTTGTTTTGACTTAGTCGCTTTCATTTCATGTCGAAGAAACGTAAGTTTGCCAAATCAGCCATTTCGGACCTATGTATATTATGCTCCACAGCAAATCACATATATTCATTAGGTAGATTTATAGTAGTTACCAGTTAATTGGCCCTCTGAATACGCGAAGCGAAATAAATGTTAGGGAGGTGACAAGTGGATGGACTTTATTTTTGTCTGTTACGTTTTTGTAGCACCAAATCTTTACTGCATTTTATTACACAAGAATCATTCAACTCTGTGAGCTTCAGATCAGGAAATTTATTATATAGTATAATGGGGGAAGATGGGGACACGTAAGCACATATTGCCAAAATGTATGACGCTTTTTTGGTTGATACAACGAATTAGTACTGTCATACCTTTATTAATTGACAAAAATTAAAAATATTTATTAAAACACACGAAGAGTTATTTAGCGATTCACACCACATGTGTAGTTTTACCAATTCGAAAACAGGGTAAGACAGGACAGTTTAAAACGCTTGTTAATTTTGATAATTAAATGATGTTTTATCAAAAATACCACGAAGTATTGCTAAAAGCCTTAAAATCAAGTTACGTTCTTTTTCTGGCCCAACTGCTATGGTTTAACTTTAACAGGTCGCCTATACTACAGACTACAGTATATTAATGTATAGAATAGGGTGGGGTTAGATGAAACACTTTTTCGGACGAGACTTTTTTCTTTTTTCGGAATCCCGTTTAGTGATAATCAGGATAATAATATTACAAAATTATTTGACAGTTTTATCACGAATTTATAAAACGCGAGTCAAAGCCGATTGAGGATTTTAAATATTAAAAATATATGTATATATTAGGGTGGGGGAAGATGAGACACTTCGTCAGGCGAGACTTTTTTTAATTTTCCTTTTACGGACCCCCATTTAATGATAATCAGGAATATAATGTTACAGAATTATTATCACAGCTTTATAAAACGTGCGTCAAGGCATATTGTTGGTTTTAAATATTAAAAAAAGCAATACAGTAGGGTGAGGGAAGATGGGACATCTTTTAACTGTGTTTTCACGTCCCATTTAGCAGTAAACAAAGAACATTCAAACATTTATAAAGTTATATCCTCACGATTCCCATAGACTGTTGTTAAATGATTAAAACACGATCAGGATATTTGGATATTATGTGCTAAAGCTGTCCCATCTTACCCCACCCTACTATATGGTACGATGGGAAAAATGGGACGCTTATGCACATATTGCTAAATATTTCCAAAATGAAAATAGAGGGCGGTTTTTGGGTAATACCACGTAAAAAGTACTATCATTGACTACAATTTAATAAAATATAATAAAACACACGAGGAGTTATTTAGCAATCTGCACAACAGGTGAAATTTTACAAATTCGAAAAAACACAGGGTAAGATGGACAGTTTAAAATCATTGTTAATTTTGATTATTGAGTGAGTTTATTTTGCTATTAACAATTGCTATTGTTTAAACATCCATCAATTGATAAATATTGTATCCTACAAATGTATATAAACTCGAAATAACAGCAAAATTGATAATAACGAATAATAAAGTTTACATTTTTGCCACAAATTGGGTATTACTACGCTGTTTTTCGCCCAAGCCGCTTCTCATAAATTATCTCCAAGTGCAAATGACCAAATTTCGACTATATTTACAAAAGAATATCTTTTTATCATATCAGTATCTTATAGTTGAGTCTATTTTTACTTTGCAAACCGAATTCCAAAAAATTTTAACTTTAAAACAGTGCAATTATTTTTTTATGCAAAAACACACAAAAAATATTGTTTTCATATTACAAACTTCGAAAAATTGTTTTAATAAAAACTACAGTTACTAGTTTTAAGCAAGTAAATATTGAAAAAAAAAACTTTTACATTAGTTTTACAACAATTTTTTTATTTGCAAACAGAATTCGAAAATAAAAATAATTTTAAAACATTAGAATTACATTTTTATGCAAAAAAAAACGATTATTTAGATTTCTCAAACGAATTCAAAAAAATGTTTTAATTAAAACGATACAGTTACTCGTTTTAAGCAATAAAAAATTTAAAAAAATTAAAAAAAAATTTAACATTAGTTTTTACAACAATTTTTTTTTTGCAAAATATTTTTCGAAAAATAATTAAGTACAAAACAGTACAACTACAATTTTTATAAAAAAAAAACAAAAAAATTATTTTTTTCATGTTTCCCAAAGGAATTCAAAAAAATGTTTCAATTAAAAGTGTACAGTTACTTGTTTTCAACAATAAAAAATTAAAATTTTTACAAAAAAATTTAACAATAGTTTTTACAACAAATGTTTTTTTTGCAAAATATATTTTCGAAAAAAATTTATGTTTAAAACGGTACAACAAAAATTTTTATGCAAAAAAAAAACAAAAAAAAATTGTTTTTCATGTTTTCCAAAGGAATTAAAAAAATGTTTTAATTAAAACTGTACAGTTACTTGTTTTAAACAATATAAAATAAAAATTTTAATAAAAAAACGTTCATCATTAGTTTTTAAAACATTTTTTTGCATAACCTTTTTGGACAATTTTTAACATTAGTTATTGCAACAATTTTTTTTTTTTGCAAAACATTGTCGAAAAAATTTTAAGTTTAAAACAGTACAACTAAAATTTTTATGCAAAAAATTAAAAAAAAAATTCATTTTTTCATGTTTCCCAAAGGAATTCAAAAAAAGGTTTTAATTAAAACTGTACGGTTACTTGTTTTAAACAATAAAAATTAAAATTTTATCAAAAAAAAATTTTTAACATTAGTTTTTACAACAATTTTTTTTTTTTTTGCAAAATATTATCGAAAAAATTTTAAGTTCAAAACAGTACAACTACGATTTTTATGCAAAAAAACAAAAAAAATCAAATTTTTAATGTTTCCCAAAGGAATTAAAAAAAAACTTTTAATTAAAACTGTACAGTTACTTGTTTTAAACAATAAAAAATTAAAATTTTATTAAAAAAAATTTTTAAGATTAGTTTTTACAACAAATTTTTTTTTTTTGCAAAAAATTTTCGAAAAAATTTTAAGTTTAAAACAGTGCAACTACTATTTTTATGCAAAAAAACAAAAAAAAATATAATTTTTTCATGTTTTCCAAAAGAATTAAAAAAAAGGTTTTAATTAAAACTGTACATTTACTTGTTTTAAACAATAAAAAATTAAAATTTTATTAAAAAAAATTTTTAAGATTAGTTTTCACAACAAATTTTTTTTTTTTGCAAAAAATTTTCGAAAAAATTTTAAGTTTAAAACAGTACAACTACAATTTTTATGCCAAAAAAATCATTTTTTTTCTGTTTCCCAAAGGAATTTAAAAAAATGTTTTAATTAAAACTGTACAGTTACTTGTTTTAAACAATAAAAAATTAAAAAAAAATTTTTAACATTAGTTTTTACAAAAAATTTTTTTTTTTTGCAAAAAATTTTCGAAAAAATTTTAAGTTCAAAACAGTACAACTACAATTTTTATGCAAAAAAACAAAAAAAAAAACAATTTTTTCATGTTTCCCAAAGGAATTCAAAAAAATGTTTTAATTAAAACTGTACAGTTACTTGTTTTAAACAATAAAAAATTAAAATTTTATTAAAAAAAAATTTTTAAGATTAGTTTTTACAACAAATTTTTTTTTTTTGCAAAAAATTTTCGAAAAAATTTTAAGTTCAAAACATAACAACTATAATTTTTATGCAAAAAAACAAAAAAAAATCAATTTTTTCATGTTTCCCAAAGGAATTCAAAAAAATGTTTCAATTATAACTGTACAGTTGCTTGATTTAAACAATAAAAAATTAAAATTTTATTAAAAAAAAATTTTTAACATTAGTTTTTACAACAAATTTTTTTTTTTTTTTTTTAAAAATTGTCGAAAAAATTTTAAGTTTAAAACAGTACAACTAAAATTTTTATGCAAAAAATTTTAAAAAAATCCATTTTTTCATGTTTCCCAAAGGAATTCAAAAAAATGTTTTAATTAAAACTGTACAGTTACTTGTTTTAAACAATAAAAAATTAAAATTTTATTAAAAAAAAATTTTTAACATTAGTTTTTACAACAATTTTTTTTTTTTTGCAAAAAATTATCGAAAAAATTTTAAGTTCAAAACAGTACAACTACGATTTTTATGCAAAAAAACAAAAAAAATCAAATTTTTAATGTTTCTCAAAGGAATTCAAAAAAACTTTTAATTAAAACTGTACAGTTACTTGTTTTAAACAATAAAAAATTAAAATTTTATTAAAAAAAATTTTTAAGATTAGTTTTTACAACAAATTTTTTTTTTTGCAAAAAATTTTCGAAAAAATTTTAAGTTTATAAGAGTGCAACTACTATTTTTATGCAAAAAAACAAAAAAAATAAATAATTTTTTCATGTTTTCCAAAAGAATTCAAAAAAATGTTTTAATTAAAACTGTACATTTACTTGTTTTAAACAATAAAAAACTAAAATTTTATTAAAAAAACTTTTTAACAGTTTTTTTACAACAAATTTTTTCTTTTTTGCAAAAAATTTTCGAAAAAATTTTAAGTTCAAAACAGTACAACTACAATTTTTATGCAAAAAAACAAAAAAATGTTTCAATTAAAAGTGTACAGTTACTTGTTTTCAACAATAAAAAATTAAAATTTTTACAACAAAAAATTTAACAATAATTTTTACAACAAATGTTTTTTTTTGCAAAATATATTTTCGAAAAAAATTTATGTTTAAAACAGTACAACTACAATTTTTATACAAAAAAAACAAAAAAAATTTTTTTTATGTTTCCCAAAGGAATTAAAAAAATGTTTCCATTAAAAGTTTACAGTTACTTGTTTTCAACAATAAAAAATTAAAATTTTTACAAAAAAAATTTAACAATAGTTATTACAACAAACGTTTTTTTTGCAAAATATATTTTCGAAAAAAATTTTATGTTTAAAACAGTACAACTACAATTTTTATGCAAAACAACAAAAAAAAAATTTTTTTTCATGTTTCCCAAAGGAATTAAAAAAAGGTTTTAATTAAAACTGTACAGTTACTTGTTTTAAACAATAAAAAATTAAAATTTTATTAAGAAAAACTTTTAAGATTAGTTTTTACAACAATTTTTTTTTTTTTGCAAAAATTTTCGAAAAAATTTTAAGTTCAAAACAGTACAACTATTATTTTTATGCAAAAAAACAAAAAAAATCCATTTTTTTATGTTTCCCAAAGGAATTCAAAAAAATATTTTAATTAAATATGTACAGTTACTTGTTTTAAACAATAGAAAATTAATATTTTATTAAAAAAAATATTTTAACAGTTGTTTTTACAACAATTTTTTTTTTTTTTTTTGCAAAAAATTTTCGAAAAAATTTTAAGTTTAAAACAGTACAACAACAATTGTTATGCAAAAAAACAAAAAAAATCAATTTTTTCATGTTTCCCAAAGGAATTCAAAAAATGTTTTAATTAAAACTGTACAGTTACTTGTTTTAAACAATAAAAAATTAAAATTTTATTAAAAAAAAAATTTTAACATTAGTTTTTACAACAAATTTTTTTTTGTGCAAAAAATTTTCGAAAAAATTTCAAGTTCAAAACAGTACAACTACAATTTTTATGCACAAAAACAAAAAAAAAAATCAAATTTTTCAGGTTTTCCAAAGGAATTCAAAAAAATGTTTTGATTAAAACTGTACAGTTACTTGTTTTAAACAATAAAAAATTAAAATTTTATTAAAAAAAATTTTTTAACATTAGTTTTTACAAAAATTTTTTTTTTTTTGCAAAAAATTTTCGAAAAAATTTTAGGTTTAAAACAGTACAACTACAATTTTTATGCAAAAAAACAAAAAAATCAATTTTTTCATGTTTCCCAAAGGAATTCAAAAAAATGTTTTAATTAAAACTGTACAGTTACTTGTTTTAAACAATAAAAAACTTAAATTTTATTAAAAAAAAATTTTTAACATTACTTTTACAACAATTTTTTTTTTTTGCAAAATTTTTCAAAAAACAATTTTTTCATGTTTCCCAAAGGAATTCAAAAAAAATGTTTTAATTAAAACGGTACAGTTACTTGTTTTAAACAATAAAAAAATTAAATTTTATTAAAAAAAAATTTTTAACATTAGTTTTTACAACAATTTTGTTTTTTTTGCAAAATTTTTTTAAAAAAATTTTAAGTTTATAATGGTACAACTACAATTTTTATGCAAAAAAAACAAAAAAAAATCAATTTTTTCATGTTTCCCAAAGGAATTCAAAAAAATGTTTTAATTAAAACTGTACAGTTACTTGTTTTAAACAATAAAAAAATTAAATTTTATTAAAAAAAAAATTTTAACATAAGTTTTTACAACAATTTTTTTTTTTTTGCAAATTTTTTTTTAAAAAATTTAAAGTTTATAATGGTACAACTACAATTTTTATGCAAAAAAACAAAAAAAATCAATTTTTTCATGTTTTTCAAAGGAATTCAAAAAAATGTTTTAATTAAAACTGCACAGTTACTTGTGTTAAACAATAAAAAAATTAAATTTTATTAAAAAAAAATTTTTAACATTAGTTTTTACAACAATTTTTTTTTTTTGCAAAAATTTTTTTAAAAAATTTTAAGTTTATAATGGTACAACTACAATTTTTATGCAAAAAAACAAAAAAAAATCAATTTTTTCATGTTTTCCAAAGGAATTCAAAAAAATGTTTTAATTAAAACTGTACAGTTACTTGTTTTAAACAATAAAAAAATTAAATTTTATTAAAAAAAAATTTTTAACATTAGTTTTTACAACAATTTTTTTTTTTTTGCAAAATTTTTTTAAAAAAATTTTAAGTTTATAATGGTACAACTACAATTTTTATGCAAAAAAAAACAAAAAAAAATCAATTTTTTCATGTTTCTCAAAGGAATTCAAAAAAGATTTTAATTAAAACTGTACAGTTACTTGTTTTAAAAAATAAAAAATTAAAATTTTAATAAAAAAAAAACGTTTAACATTAGTTTTTAAAACATTTTTTTTTGCAAAACATTTTTGAAATAAATTTAAGTTTAAAACAGTTTACCTACAATTTTTATGCAAAAAAACAAAAAAAAATCAATTTTTTCATGTTTCCCAAAGGAATTCAAAAAAATGTTTTAATTAAAACTGTACAGTTACTTGTTTTGTGTTGTGTTTTAATTAAAACGGTACAGTTACTTGTTTTAAACAATAAAAAAATTAAATTTTATTAAAAAAAAATTTTTAACATTAGTTTTTACAACAATTTTTTTTTTTTGCAAAATTTTTTTTAAAAAATTTTAAGTTCATAATGGTACAACTACAATTTTTATGCAAAAAAACAAAAAAAAATCAATTTTTTCATGTTTCCCAAAGGAATTCAAAAAAATGTTTTAATTAAAACTGTACAGTTACTTGTTTTAAACAATAAAAAAATTAAATTTTATTAAAAAAAAATTTTAACATTAGTTTTTACAACAATTTTTTTTTTTTTGCAAAATTTTTTTTAAAAAATTTTAAGTTTATAATGGTACAACTACAATTTTTATGCAAAAAAACAAAAAAAATCAATTTTTTCATGTTTTTCAAAGGAATTCAAAAAAATGTTTTAATTAAAACTGTACAGTTACTTGTGTTAAACAATAAAAAAATTAAATTTTATTAAAAAAAAATTTTTAACATTATTTTTTACAACAATTTTTTTTTTTTTGCAAAAATTTTTTTAAAAAATTTTAAGTTTATAATGGTACAACTACAATTTTTATGCAAAAAAACAAAAAAAAATCAATTTTTTCATGTTTCCCAAAGGAATTCAAAAAAATGTTTTAATTAAAACTGTACAGTTACTTGTTTTAAACAATAAAAAAATTAAATTTTATTAAAAAAAATTTTTAACATTAGTTTTTACAACAATTTTTTTTTTTTTGCAAAATTTTATTAAAAAAATTTTAAGTTTATAATGGTACAACTACAATTTTTATGCAAAAAAAAAAAAAAAATCAATTTTTTCATGTTTCCCAAAGGAATTCAAAAAAATGTTTTAATTAAAACTGTACAGTTACTTGTTTTAAACAATAAAAAAATTAAATTTTATTAAAAAAAAATTTTTAACATTAGTTTTTACAAAAATTTTTTTTTTTTTTGCAAAATTTTTTTTAAAAAATTTTAAGTTCATAATGGTACAACTACAATTTTTATGCAAAAAAACAAAAAAAAATAATTTTTTTCATGTTTCCCAAAGGAATTCAAAAAAATGTTTTAATTAAAACTGTACAGTTACTTGTGTTAAACAATAAAAAAATTAAATTTTATTAAAAAAAAATTTTTAACATTAGTTTTTACAACAATTTTTTTTTTTTGCAAAATTTTTTTAGAAAATTTTTAAGTTTATAATGGTACAACTACAATTTTTATGCAAAAAAACAAAAAAATCAATTTTTTCATGTTTTCCAAAGGAATTCAAAAAAATGTTTTAATTAAAACTGTACAGTTACTTGTGTTAAACAATAAAAAAATTAAATTTTATTAAAAAAAAATTTTTAACATTAGTTTTTACAACAATTTTTTTTTTTTGCAAAAATTTTTTTAAAAAATTTTAAGTTTATAATGGTACAACTACATTTTTTATGCAAAAAAACAAAAAAAAATCAATTTTTTCATGTTTCCCAAAGGAATTCAAAAAAATGTTTTAATTAAAACTGTACAGTTACTTGTTTTAAACAATAAAAAAATTAAATTTTATTAAAAAAAAATTTTTAACATTAGTTTTTACAACAATTTTTTTTTTTTTGCAAAATTTTTTTAAAAAAATTTTAAGTTTATAATGGTACAACTACAATTTTTATGCAAAAAAAACAAAAAAAAATCAATTTTTTCATGTTTCTCAAAGGAATTCAAAAAAATGTTTTAATTAAAACTGTACAGTTACTTGTTTTAAACAATAAAAAAATTAAATTTTATTAAAAAAAAATTTTTAACATTAGTTTTTACAACAATTTTTTTTTTTTTTTTGCAAATTTTTTTTTAAAAAATTTTAAGTTTATAATGGTACAACTACAATTTTTATGCAAAAAAACAAAAAAAATCAATTTTTTCATGTTTCCCAAAGGAATTCAAAAAAATGTTTTAATTAAAACTGTACAGTTACTTGTTTTAAACAATAAAAAAAATAAATTTTATTAAAAAAAAATTTTTAACATTAGTTTTTACAAAAATTTTTTTTTTTTTTGCAAAATTTTTTTTAAAAAATTTTAAGTTCATAATGGTACAACTACAATTTTTATGCAAAAAAACAAAAAAAAATAAATTTTTTCATGTTTCCCAAAGGAATTCAAAAAAATGTTTTAATTAAAACTGTACAGTTACTTGTGTTAAACAATAAAAAAATTAAATTTTATTAAAAAAAAATTTTTAACATTAGTTTTTACAACAATTTTTTTTTTTTTGCAAAATTTTTTTAGAAAAATTTTAAGTTTATAATGGTACAACTACAATTTTTATGCAAAAAAACAAAAAAAATCAATTTTTTCATGTTTCCCAAAGGAATTCAAAAAAATGTTTTAATTAAAACTGTACAGTTACTTGTTTTAAACAATAAAAAAATTAAATTTTATTAAAAAAAAATTTTTAACATTAGTTTTTACAACAATTTTTTTTTTTGCAAAATTTTTTTTAAAAAATTTTAAGTTTATAATGGTACAACTACAATTTTTATGCAAAAAAACAAAAAAAATCAATTTTTTCATGTTTCCCAAAGGAATTCAAAAAATGTTTTAATTAAAACTGTACAGTTACTTGTTTTAAACAATAAGAAAAATTAAATTTTATTAAAAAAAAATTTTTAACATTAGTTTTTACAACAATTTTTTTTTTTTTGCAAAATTTTTTTTAAAAAAATTTAAGTTTATAATGGTACAACTACAATTTTTATGCAAAAAAAACAAAAAAACAAAAATCAATTTTTTCATGTTTCCCAAAGGAATTCAAAAAAATGTTTTAATTAAAACTGTACAGTTACTTGTTTTAAACAATAAAAAAATTAAATTTTATTAAAAAAAAATTTTAACATTAGTTTTTACAACAATTTTTTTTTTTTGCAAAATTTTTTTTAAAAAATTTTAAGTTTATAATGGTACAACTACAATTTTTATGCAAAAAAACAAAAAAAATCAATTTTTTCATGTTTTTCAAAGGAATTCAAAAAAATGTTTTAATTAAAACTGTACAGTTACTTGTGTTAAACAATAAAAAAATTAAATTTTATTAAAAAAAAATTTTTAACATTAGTTTTTACAAAAATTTTTTTTTTTTTTGCAAAATTTTTTTTAAAAAATTTTAAGTTCATAATGGTACAACTACAATTTTTATGCAAAAAAACAAAAAAATCAATTTTTTCATGTTTCCCAAAGGAATTCAAAAAAATGTTTTAATTAAAACTGTACAGTTACTTGTTTTAAACAATAAAAAAATTAAATTTTATTAAAAAAAAATTTTTAACATTAGTTTTTACAAAAATTTTTTTTTTTTTGCAAAATTTTTTTTAAAAAATTTTAAGTTCATAATGGTACAACTACAATTTTTATGCAAAAAAACAAAAAAAAATAAATTTTTTCATGTTTCCCAAAGGAATTCAAAAAATGTTTTAATTAAAACTGTACAGTTACTTGTGTTAAACAATAAAAAAATTAAATTTTATTAAAAAAAAATTTTTAACATTAGTTTTTACAACAATTTTTTTTTTTTGCAAAATTTTTTTAGAAAAATTTTAAGTTTATAATGGTACAACTACAATTTTTATGCAAAAAAACAAAAAAAAATCAATTTTTTCATGTTTCCCAAAGGAATTCAAAAAAATGTTTTATTTAAAACTGTACAGTTACTTGTTTTAAACAATAAAAAAATTAAATTTTATTAAAAAAAAATTTTTAACATTAGTTTTTACAACAATTTTTTTTTTTGCAAAATTTTTTTTAAAAAATTTTAAGTTTATAATGGTACAACTACAATTTTTATGCAAAAAAACAAAAAAAATCAATTTTTTCATGTTTCCCAAAGGAATTCAAAAAATGTTTTAATTAAAACTGTACATTTACTTGTGTTAAACAATAAAAAAATTAAATTTTATTAAAAAAAAATTTTTAACATTAGTTTTTACAACATTTTTTTTTTTTTGCAAAATTTTTTTTAAAAAAATTTAAGTTTATAATGGTACAACTACAATTTTTATGCAAAAAAACAAAAAAAATCAATTTTTTCATGTTTCCCAAAGGAATTCAAAAAAATGTTTTAATTAAAACTGTACAGTTACTTGTTTTAAACAATAAAAAATTAAATTTTATTAAAAAAAATTTTTTAACATTAGTTTTTACAACAATTTTTTTTTTTTTTGCAAATTTTTTTTTTAAAAAATTTTAAGTTTATAATGGTACAACTACAATTTTTATGCAAAAAAACAAAAAAAATCAATTTTTTCATGTTTCCCAAAGGAATTCAAAAAATGTTTTATATAAAACTGTACATTTACTTGTGTTAAACAATAAAAAAATTAAATTTTATTAAAAAAAAATTTTTAACATTAGTTTTTACAACAATTTTTTTTTTTTTGCAAAATTTTTTTTAAAAAAATTTAAGTTTATAATGGTACAACTACAATTTTTATGCAAAAAAAAACAAAAAAAAATCAATTTTTTCATGTTTCCCAAAGGAATTCAAAAAAATGTTTTAATTAAAACTGTACAGTTACTTGTTTTAAACAATAAAAAAATTAAATTTTATTAAAAAAAAATTTTAACATTAGTTTTTACAACAATTTTTTTTTTTTTGCAAAATTTTTTTAAAAAAATTTTAAGTTTATAATGGTACAACTACAATTTTTATGCAAAAAAACAAAAAAAATCAATTTTTTCATGTTTTTCAAAGGAATTCAAAAAAATGTTTTAATTAAAACTGTACAGTTACTTGTGTTAAACAATAAAAAAATTAAATTTTATTAAAAAAAAATTTTTAACATTAGTTTTTACAACAATTTTTTTTTTTTGCAAAAATTTTTTTAAAAAATTTTAAGTTTATAATGGTACAACTACAATTTTTATGCAAAAAAACAAAAAAAATCAATTTTTTCATGTTTCCCAAAGGAATTCAAAAAAATGTTTTAATTAAAACTGTACAGTTACTTGTTTTAAACAATAAAAAAATTAAATTTTATTAAAAAAAAATTTTTAACATTAGTTTTTACAACAATTTTTTTTTTTGCAAAATTTTTTTTAAAAAATTTTAAGTTTATAATGGTACAACTACAATTTTTATGCAAAAAAACAAAAAAAATCATTTTTTTCATGTTTCCCAAAGGAATTCAAAAAATGTTTTAATTAAAACTGTACATTTACTTGTGTTAAACAATAAAAAAATTAAATTTTATTAAAAAAAAAATTTTAACATTAGTTTTTACAACATTTTTTTTTTTTTGCAAAATTTTTTTTAAAAAAATTTAAGTTTATAATGGTACAACTACAATTTTTATGCAAAAAAACAAAAAAAATCAATTTTTTCATGTTTCCCAAAGGAATTCAAAAAAATGTTTTAATTAAAACTGTACAGTTACTTGTTTTAAACAATAAAAAAATTAAATTTTATTAAAAAAAATTTTTTAACATTAGTTTTTACAACAATTTTTTTTTTTTTGCAAATTTTTTTTTAAAAAATTTTAAGTTCATAATGGTACAACTACAATTTTTATGCAAAAAAACAAAAAAAAAATCAATTTTTTCATGTTTCCCAAAGGAATTCAAAAAAATGTTTTAATTAAAACTGTACAGTTACTTGTTTCAAACAATAAAAAAATTAAATTTTATTAAAAAAAATTTTTAACATTAGTTTTTACAACAATTTTTTTTTTTTTTGCAAATTTTTTTTTTAAAAATTTTAAGTTCATAATGGTACAACTACAATTTTTATGCAAAAAAACAAAAAAAAATCAATTTTTTCATGTTTCCCAAAGGAATTCAAAAAAATGTTTTATATAAAACTGTACAGTTACTTGTTTTAAACAATAAAAAAATTAAATTTTATTAAAAAAAAATTTTTAACATTAGTTTTTACAACAATTTTTTTTTTTTTGCAAAATTTTTTTTAAAAAATTTTAAGTTTATAATGGTACAACTACAATTTTTATGCAAAAAAACAAAAAAAAATCAATTTTTTCATGTTTCCCAAAGGAATTCAAAAAAATGTTTTAATTAAAACTGTACAGTTACTTGTTTTAAACAATAAAAAAATTAAATTTTATTAAAAAAAAATTTTTAACATTAGTTTTTACAAAAATTTTTTTTTTTTTGCAAAATTTTTTTTAAAAAATTTTAAGTTAATAATGGTACAACTACAATTTTTATGCAAAAAAACAAAAAAAAAACAATTTTTTCGTGTTTCCCAAAGGAATTCAAAAAAATGTTTTAATTAAAACTGTACAGTTACTTGTGTTAAACAATAAAAAAATTAAATTTTATTAAAAAAAAATTTTTAACATTAGTTTTTACAACAATTTTTTTTTTGCAAAATTTTTTTAAAAAAATTTTAAGTTTATAATGGTACAACTACAATTTTTATGCAAAAAAACAAAAAAAAATCAATTTTTTCATGTTTCCCAAAGGAATTCAAAAAAATGTTTTAATTAAAACTGTACAGTTACTTGTTTTAAACAATAAAAAAATTAAATTTTATTAAAAAAAATTTTTAACATTAGTTTTTACAACAATTTTTTTTTTTGCAAAATTTTTTTAAAAAATTTTAAGTTTATAATGGTACAACTACAATTTTTATGCAAAAAAACAAAAAAAATCAATTTTTTCATGTTTCCCAAAGGAATTCAAAAAATGTTTTAATTAAAACTGTACATTTACTTGTGTTAAACAATAAAAAAATTAAATTTTATTAAAAAAAAAATTTTAACATTAGTTTTTACAACATTTTTTTTTTTTTTGCAAAATTTTTTTTAAAAAAATTTAAGTTTATAATGGTACAACTACAATTTTTATGCAAAAAAACAAAAAAAATCAATTTTTTCATGTTTCCCAAAGGAATTCAAAAAATGTTTTAATTAAAACTGTACAGTTACTTGTTTTAAACAATAAAAAAATTAAATTTTATTAAAAAAAATTTTTTAACATTAGTTTTTACAACAATTTTTTTTTTTTTGCAAATTTTTTTTAAAAAATTTTAAGTTTATAATGGTACAACTACAATTTTTATGCAAAAAAACAAAAAAAATCAATTTTTTCATGTTTCCCAAAGGAATTCAAAAAATGTTTTAATTAAAACTGTACATTTACTTGTGTTAAACAATAAAAAAATTAAATTTTATTAAAAAAAAATTTTTAACATTAGTTTTTACAACAATTTTTTTTTTTTGCAAAATTTTTTTTAAAAAAATTTAAGTTTATAATGGTACAACTACAATTTTTATGCAAAAAAAAACAAAAAAAATCAATTTTTTCATGTTTCCCAAAGGAATTCAAAAAAATGTTTTAATTAAAACTGTACAGTTACTTGTTTTAAACAATAAAAAAATTAAATTTTATTAAAAAAAAATTTTAACATTAGTTTTTACAACAATTTTTTTTTTTTTGCAAAATTTTTTTAAAAAAATTTTAAGTTTATAATGGTACAACTACAATTTTTATGCAAAAAAACAAAAAAAATCAATTTTTTCATGTTTTTCAAAGGAATTCAAAAAAATGTTTTAATTAAAACTGTACAGTTACTTGTGTTAAACAATAAAAAATTAAATTTTATTAAAAAAAATTTTTAACATTAGTTTTTACAACAATTTTTTTTTTTTTGCAAAAATTTTTTTAAAAAATTTTAAGTTTATAATGGTACAACTACAATTTTTATGCAAAAAAACAAAAAAAATCAATTTTTTCATGTTTCCCAAAGGAATTCAAAAAAATGTTTTAATTAAAACTGTACAGTTACTTGTTTTAAACAATAAAAAAATTAAATTTTATTAAAAAAAAATTTTTAACATTAGTTTTTACAACAATTTTTTTTTTTGCAAAATTTTTTTTAAAAAATTTTAAGTTTATAATGGTACAACTACAATTTTTATGCAAAAAAACAAAAAAAATCAATTTTTTCATGTTTCCCAAAGGAATTCAAAAAATGTTTTAATTAAAACTGTACATTTACTTGTGTTAAACAATAAAAAAATTAAATTTTATTAAAAAAAAAATTTTAACATTAGTTTTTACAACATTTTTTTTTTTTGCAAAATTTTTTTTAAAAAAATTTAAGTTTATAATGGTACAACTACAATTTTTATGCAAAAAAACAAAAAAAAATCAATTTTTTCATGTTTCCCAAAGGAATTCAAAAAAATGTTTTAATTAAAACTGTACAGTTACTTGTTTTAAACAATAAAAAATTAAATTTTATTAAAAAAAATTTTTAACATTAGTTTTTACAACAATTTTTTTTTTTTTGCAAATTTTTTTTTAAAAAATTTTAAGTTCATAATGGTACAACTACAATTTTTATGCAAAAAACAAAAAAAAATCAATTTTTTCATGTTTCCCAAAGGAATTCAAAAAAATGTTTTAATTAAAACTGTACAGTTACTTGTTTCAAACAATAAAAAAATTAAATTTTATTAAAAAAAAATTTTTAACATTAGTTTTTACTTTTTACAACAATTTTTTTTTTTTTTGCAAATTTTTTTTTAAAAAATTTTAAGTTAATAATGGTACAACTACAATTTTTATGCAAAAAAAACAAAAAAAAAACAATTTTTTCGTGTTTCCCAAAGGAATTCAAAAAAATGTTTTAATTAAAACTGTACAGTTACTTGTGTTAAACAATAAAAAAATTAAATTTTATTAAAAAAAAATTTTTAACATTAGTTTTTACAACAATTTTTTTTTTGCAAAATTTTTTTAAAAAAATTTTAAGTTTATAATGGTACAACTACAATTTTTATGCAAAAAAACAAAAAAAAATCAATTTTTTCATGTTTCCCAAAGGAATTCAAAAAAATGTTTTAATTAAAACTGTACAGTTACTTGTTTTAAACAATAAAAAAATTAAATTTTATTAAAAAAAAATTTTTAACATTAGTTTTTACAACAATTTTTTTTTTTGCAAAATTTTTTTTAAAAAATTTTAAGTTTATAATGGTACAACTACAATTTTTATGCAAAAAAACAAAAAAAATCAATTTTTCATGTTTCCCAAAGGAATTCAAAAAATGTTTTAATTAAAACTGTACATTTACTTGTGTTAAACAATAAAAAAATTAAATTTTATTAAAAAAAAATTTTTAACATTAGTTTTTACAACATTTTTTTTTTTTTGCAAAATTTTTTTTAAAAAAATTTAAGTTTATAATGGTACAACTACAATTTTTATGCAAAAAAACAAAAAAAATCAATTTTTTCATGTTTCCTAAAGGAATTCAAAAAAATGTTTTAATTAAAACTGTACAGTTACTTGTTTTAAACAATAAAAAAATTAAATTTTATTAAAAAAATTTTTTAACATTAGTTTTTACAACAATTTTTTTTCTTTTGCAAATTTTTTTTTAAAAAATTTTAAGTTTATAATGGTACAACTACAATTTTTATGCAAAAAAACAAAAAAAATCAATTTTTTCATGTTTCCCAAAGGAATTCAAAAAATGTTTTAATTAAAACTGTACATTTACTTGTGTTAAACAATAAAAAAATTAAATTTTATTAAAAAAAAATTTTTAACATTAGTTTTTACAACAATTTTTTTTTTTTGCAAAATTTTTTTTAAAAAAATTTAAGTTTATAATGGTACAACTACAATTTTTATGCAAAAAAAAACAAAAAAAAATCAATTTTTTCATGTTTCCCAAAGGAATTCAAAAAAATGTTTTAATTAAAACTGTACAGTTACTTGTTTTAAACAATAAAAAAATTAAATTTTATTAAAAAAAAATTTTAACATTAGTTTTTACAACAATTTTTTTTTTTTTGCAAAATTTTTTTAAAAAAATTTTAAGTTTATAATGGTACAACTACAATTTTTATGCAAAAAACAAAAAAAATCAATTTTTTCATGTTTTTCAAAGGAATTCAAAAAAATGTTTTAATTAAAACTGTACAGTTACTTGTGTTAAACAATAAAAAAATTAAATTTTATTAAAAAAAATTTTTAACATTAGTTTTTACAACAATTTTTTTTTTTTGCAAAAATTTTTTTAAAAAATTTTAAGTTTATAATGGTACAACTACAATTTTTATGCAAAAAACAAAAAAAATCAATTTTTTCATGTTTCCCAAAGGAATTCAAAAAATGTTTTAATTAAAACTGTACAGTTACTTGTTTTAAACAATAAAAAAATTAAATTTTATTAAAAAAAAATTTTTAACATTAGTTTTTACAACAATTTTTTTTTTTTGCAAATTTTTTTTTAAAAAATTTTAAGTTCATAATGGTACAACTACAATTTTTATGCAAAAAAACAAAAAAAATCAATTTTTTCATGTTTCCCAAAGGAATTCAAAAAAATGTTTTAATTAAAACTGTACAGTTACTTGTTTCAAACAATAAAAAAATTAAATTTTATTAAAAAAAAATTTTTAACATTAGTTTTTACTTTTTACAACAATTTTTTTTTTTTTGCAAATTTTTTTTTAAAAAATTTTAAGTTCATAATGGTACAACTACAATTTTTATGCAAAAAAACAAAAAAAAATCAATTTTTTCATGTTTCCCAAAGGAATTCAAAAAAATGTTTTATATAAAACTGTACAGTTACTTGTTTTAAACAATAAAAAAATTAAATTTTATTAAAAAAAAATTTTTAACATTAGTTTTTACAACAATTTTTTTTTTTTTGCAAAATTTTTTTTAAAAAATTTTAAGTTTATAATGGTACAACTACAATTTTTATGCAAAAAAACAAAAAAAAATCAATTTTTTCATGTTTCCCAAAGGAATTCAAAAAAATGTTTTAATTAAAACTGTACAGTTACTTGTTTTAAACAATAAAAAAATTAAATTTTATTAAAAAAAAATTTTTAACATTAGTTTTTACAAAAATTTTTTTTTTTGCAAAATTTTTTTTAAAAAATTTTAAGTTAATAATGGTACAACTACAATTTTTATGCAAAAAACCAAAAAAAAACAATTTTTTCGTGTTTCCCAAAGGAATTCAAAAAAATGTTTTAATTAAAACTGTACAGTTACTTGTGTTAAACAATAAAAAAATTAAATTTTATTAAAAAAAATTTTTAACATTAGTTTTTACAACAATTTTTTTTTTTTTTGCAAAATTTTTTTAGAAAAATTTTAAGTTTATAATGGTACAACTACAATTTCTATGCAAAAAAACAAAAAAAATCAATTTTTTCATGTTTCCCAAAGGAATTCAAAAAAATGTTTTAATTGAAACTGTACAGTTACTTGTTTTAAACAATAAAAAAATTAAATTTTATTAAAAAAAAATTTTTAACATTAGTTTTTACAACAATTTTTTTTTTTTGCAAAATTTTTTTAGAAAAATTTTAAGTTTATAATGGTACAACTACAATTTTTATGCAAAAAAACAAAAAAAATCAATTTTTTCATGTTTTCCAAAGGAATTCAAAAAAATGTTTTAATTAAAACTGTACAGTTACTTGTGTTAAACAATAAAAAAATTAAATTTTATTAAAAAAAAATTTTTAACATTAGTTTTTACAACAATTTTTTTTTTTTTGCAAAAATTTTTTTAAAAAATTTTAAGTTTATAATGGTACAACTACATTTTTTATGCAAAAAAACAAAAAAAAATCAATTTTTTCATGTTTCCCAAAGGAATTCAAAAAAATGTTTTAATTAAATCTGTACAGTTATTTGTTTTAAACAATAAAAAAATTAAATTTTATTAAAAAAAATTTTTAACATTAGTTTTTACAACAATTTTTTTTTTTTTTGCAAAATTTTTTTAAAAAAAATTTAAGTTTATAATGGTACAACTACAATTTTTATGCAAAAAAACAAAAAAAAATCAATTTTTTCATGTTTCTCAAAGGAATTCAAAAAATGTTTTAATTAAAACTGTACAGTTACTTGTTTTAAACAATAAAAAATTAAATTTTATTAAAAAAAATTTTTAACATTAGTTTTTACAACAATTTTTTTTTTTTTTGCAAATTTTTTTTTAAAAATTTTAAGTTTATAATGGTACAACTACAATTTTTATGCAAAAAAACAAAAAAAATCAATTTTTTCATGTTTCCCAAAGGAATTCAAAAAAATGTTTTAATTAAAACTGTACAGTTACTTGTTTTAAACAATAAAAAAATTAAATTTTATTAAAAAAAAATTTTTAACATTAGTTTTTACAAAAATTTTTTTTTTTTTGCAAAATTTTTTTTAAAAAATTTTAAGTTTATAATGGTACAACTACAATTTTTATGCAAAAAAACAAAAAAAAATAAATTTTTTCATGTTTCCCAAAGGAATTCAAAAAAATGTTTTAATTAAAACTGTACAGTTACTTGTGTTAAACAATAAAAAATTAAATTTTATTAAAAAAAAATTTTTAACATTAGTTTTTACAACAATTTTTTTTTTTTTGCAAAATTTTTTTAGAAAAATTTTAAGTTTATAATGGTACAACTACAATTTTTATGCAAAAAAACAAAAAAAAATCAATTTTTTCATGTTTCCCAAAGGAATTCAAAAAAATGTTTTAATTAAAACTGTACAGTTACTTGTTTTAAACAATAAAAAAATTAAATTTTATTAAAAAAAAAATTTTAACATTAGTTTTTACAACAATTTTTTTTTTTGCAAAATTTTTTTTAAAAAATTTTAAGTTTATAATGGTACAACTACAATTTTTATGCAAAAAACAAAAAAAATCAATTTTTTCATGTTTCCCAAAGGAATTCAAAAAATGTTTTAATTAAAACTGTACAGTTACTTGTTTTAAACAATAAAAAAATTAAATTTTATTAAAAAAAAATTTTTAACATTAGTTTTTACAACAATTTTTTTTTTTTTGCAAAATTTTTTTTAAAAAAATTTAAGTTTATAATGGTACAACTACAATTTTTATGCAAAAAAAACAAAAAAAAATCAATTTTTTCATGTTTCCCAAAGGAATTCAAAAAAATTTTTTATTTAAAACTGTACAGTTACTTGTTTTATACAATAAAAAAATTAAATTTTATTAAAAAAAAATTTTAACATTAGTTTTTACAACAATTTTTTTTTTTTTGCAAAATTTTTTTTTTAAAAATTTAAGTTTATAATGGTACAACTACAATTTTTATGCAAAAAAACAAAAAAAAATCAATTTTTTCATGTTTTTCAAAGGAATTCAAAAAAATGTTTTAATTAAAACTGTACAGTTACTTGTGTTAAACAATAAAAAAATTAAATTTTATTAAAAAAAAATTTTTAACATTAGTTTTTACAACAATTTTTTTTTTTTTGCAAAAATTTTTTTAAATATTTTAAGTTTATAATGGTACAACTACAATTTTTATGCAAAAAAACAAAAAAAAATCATTTTTTTCATGTTTCCCAAAGGAATTTAAAAAAATGTTTTAATTAAAACTGTACAGTTACTTGTTTTAAACAATAAAAAAATTAAATTTTATTAAAAAAAAATTTTTAACATTAGTTTTTACAACAATTTTTTTTTTTTTGCAAAATTTTTTTAAAAAAATTTTAAGTTTATAATGGTACAACTACAATTTTTATGCAAAAAAAACAAAAAAAAATCAATTTTTTCATGTTTCTCAAAGGAATTCAAAAAATGTTTTAATTAAAACTGTACAGTTACTTGTTTTAAACAATAAAAAAATTAAATTTTATTAAACAAAAATTTTTAACATTAGTTTTTACAACAATTTTTTTTTTTTTTTTGCAAATTTTTTTTAAAAAATTTTAAGTTTATAATGGTACAACTACAATTTTTATGCAAAAAAACAAAAAAAATCAATTTTTTCATGTTTCCCAAAGGAATTCAAAAAAATGTTTTAATTAAAACTGTACAGTTACTTGTTTTAAACAATAAAAAATTAAATTTTATTAAAAAAATTTTTAACATTAGTTTTTACAAAAATTTTTTTTTTTTTGCAAAATTTTTTTTAAAAAATTTTAAGTTCATAATGGTACAACTACAATTTTTATGCAAAAAAACAAAAAAAAATAATTTTTTTCATGTTTCCCAAAGGAATTCAAAAAAATGTTTTAATTAAAACTGTACATTTACTTGTGTTAAACAATAAAAAAATTAAATTTTATTAAAAAAAATTTTTAACATTAGTTTTTACAACATTTTTTTTTTTTTGCAAAATTTTTTTTAAAAAAATTTAAGTTTATAATGGTACAACTACAATTTTTATGCAAAAAAACAAAAAAAAATCAATTTTTTTATGTTTCCCAAAGGAATTCAAAAAAATGTTTTAATTAAAACTGTACAGTTACTTGTTTTAAACAATAAAAAAATTAAATTTTATTAAAAAAAATTTTTTAACATTAGTTTTTACAACAATTTTTTTTTTTTGCAAATTTTTTTTTAAAAAATTTTAAGTTCATAATGGTACAACTACAATTTTTATGCAAAAAAACAAAAAAAAATCAATTTTTTCATGTTTCCCAAAGGAATTCAAAAAAAATGTTTTAATTAAAACTGTACAGTTACTTGTTTTAAACAATAAAAAAATTAAATTTTTTTAAAAAAAAATTTTAACATTAGTTTTTACAACAATTTTTTTTTTGCAAAATTTTTTTAAAAAAAATTTAAGTTTATAATGGTACAACTACAATTTTTATGCAAAAAAACAAAAAAAAATCAATTTTTACATGTTTCCCAAAGGAATTCAAAAAAAATGTTTTAATTAAAACTGTACAGTTACTTGTTTTAAACAATAAAAAATTAAATTTTATTAAAAAAAAATTTTTAACATTAGTTTTTACAACAATTTTTTTTTTTTTGCAAAATTTTTTTTAAAAAATTTTAAGTTCATAATGGTACAACTACAATTTTTATGCAAAAAAACAAAAAAAAATCAATTTTTCATGTTTCCCAAAGGAATTCAAAAAAATGTTTTAATTAAAACTGTACAGTTACTTGTTTCAAACAATAAAAAAATTAAATTTTATTAAAAAAAATTTTAACATTAGTTTTTACAACAATTTTTTTTTTTTGCAAAATTTTTTTTAAAAAATTTTAAGTTCATAATGGTACAACTACAATTTTTATGCAAAAAACAAAAAAAATCAATTTTTTCATGTTTCCCAAAGGAATTCAAAAAAATGTTTTATATAAAACTGTACAGTTACTTGTTTTAAACAATAAAAAATTAAATTTTATTAAAAAAAAATTTTTAACATTAGTTTTTACAACAATTTTTTTTTTTTTTGCAAAATTTTTTTTAAAAATTTTAAGTTTATAATGGTACAACTACAATTTTTATGCAAAAAAACAAAAAAAATCAATTTTTTCATGTTTCCAAAGGAATTCAAAAAAATGTTTTAATTAAAACTGTACAGTTACTTGTTTTAAACAATAAAAAATTAAATTTTATTAAAAAAAAATTTTTAACATTAGTTTTTACAAAAATTTTTTTTTTTTTTGCAAAATTTTTTTTAAAAAATTTTAAGTTCATAATGGTACAACTACAATTTTTATGCAAAAAACAAAAAAAAAAAACATTTTTTCGTGTTTCCCAAAGGAATTCAAAAAAATGTTTTTAATTAAAACTGTACAGTTACTTGTGTTAAACAATAAAAAAATTAAATTTTATTAAAAAAAAATTTTTAACATTAGTTTTTACAACAGTTTTTTTTTTTTGCAAAATTTTTTTAGAAAAATTTTAAGTTTATAATGGTACAACTACAATTTTTATGCAAAAAAACAAAAAAAAAATCAATTTTTTCATGTTTCCCAAAGGAATTCAAAAAAATGTTTTAATTAAAACTGTACAGTTACTTGTTTTAAACAATAAAAAATTAAATTTTATTAAAAAAAAATTTTTAACATTAGTTTTTACAACAATTTTTTTTTTTGCAAAATTTTTTTTAAAAAAATTTAAGTTTATAATGGTACAACTACAATTTTTATGCAAAAAAAACAAAAAAAATCAATTTTTTCATGTTTCCCAAAGGAATTCAAAAAATGTTTTAATTAAAACTGTACATTTACTTGTGTTAACAATAAAAAAATTAATTTTATTAAAAAAAATTTTTAACATTAGTTTTTACAACAATTTTTTTTTTTTGCAAAATTTTTTTTAAAAAAATTTAAGTTTATAATGGTACAACTACAATTTTTATGCAAAAAAACAAAAAAAAATCAATTTTTTCATGTTTCCCAAAGGAATTCAAAAAAATGTTTTAATTAAAACTGTACAGTTACTTGTTTTAAACATAAAAAAATTAAATTTTATTAAAAAAAAAATTTTAACATTAGTTTTTACAACAATTTTTTTTTTTTTTGCAAAATTTTTTTAAAAAAATTTAAGTTTATAATGGTACAACTACAATTTTTATGCAAAAAAAAAAAAAAAAAAATCAATTTTTTCATGTTTCTCAAAGGAATTCAAAAAAATGTTTTAATTAAAACTGTACAGTTACTTGTTTTAAACAATAAAAAATTAAATTTTATTAAAAAAAATTTTTAACATTAGTTTTTACAACAATTTTTTTTTTTTTGCAAATTTTTTTTTAAAAAATTTTAAGTTTATAATGGTACAACTACAATTTTTATGCAAAAAAAAAAAAAATCAATTTTTTCATGTTTCCCAAAGGAATTCAAAAAAATGTTTTTAATTAAAACTGTACAGTTACTTGTTTTAAACAATAAAAAAATTAAATTTTATTAAAAAAAATTTTTAACATTAGTTTTTACAAAAATTTTTTTTTTTTTGCAAAATTTTTTTTAAAAAATTTTAAGTTCATAATGGTACAACTACAATTTTTATGCAAAAAAACAAAAAAAATAATTTTTTTCATGTTTCCCAAAGGAATTCAAAAAAATGTTTTAATTAAAACTGTACAGTTACTTGTGTTAAACAATAAAAAAATTAAATTTTATTAAAAAAAATTTTTAACATTAGTTTTTACAACAATTTTTTTTTTTGCAAAATTTTTTTAGAAAAATTTTAAGTTTATAATGGTACAACTACAATTTTTATGCAAAAAAACAAAAAAAATCAATTTTTTCATGTTTTCCAAGGAATTCAAAAAATGTTTTAATTAAAAC